>NW_024396366.1:16254924-16417881 GCF_016617805.1 Bactrocera tryoni | reverse complement strand
ATAAATAATAAGCCTATCAAGGAAACAAAAGCAAATGCATACCAAATATGTTTAAAATCAAAGGCGTTTTTAGCATTTGCAGGTATTCTGCGCGCTCGGGTACTCTACCAGAAGTACTCCGCTATAGATGCAATCGCATATATCACACATACGTGTAATACTAGGCAAAATATTTGCCTAGGGGCCCAGTATCTTTAAATGAGGTAAACCTCCCCCACTCTATCTGGGAAAAACTGGCGCACCCTACCACAACTCAACTCCCCTGAGAGGAACACCACACTCAACATCTGAAAACAACATGTCCTAATACACCACATCGGGGGACAAATCGGATTTCACCACAGCAGATGACAACTATCTAATAACAAACAAAAGGATTGGATCATCGCTGCTTTTGTTTTATATTCGTACGACACACTGCGCACATCAACATTCGTCTACAAGACATTCAATTAGATACTGCGCCGCGTCAACACTACTTTTGACTCCGATCGACAGCGTTCCGCCCGCACCGATTTGCAGCGATCCTTTGGACAACACTTCGTTACACACAATTCCTTCGACACATTCGTCACATACAGTTCGCACATCTACATTCGATTTTATACTGCGCCGCGTCAACGCTATCTTTGACCCTGATCGACATTGATCCAAGATATTGGACATTAATTCAATAACACCACAATTTATGTAATATCGCACAAAACATTTGTATAAATAAAGGATAATTATCGGGTGATTTTTTAAGAGCTTGATAACTTTTTAAAAAAAAAAAACGCATAAAATTTGCAAAATCTCATCGGTTCTTTATTTGAAACGTTAGATTGGTTCATGACATTTACTTTTTGAAGATAATTTCATTTAAATGTTGACCGCGGCTGCGTCTTAGGTGGTCCATTCGGAAAGTCCAATTTTGGGCAACTTTTACGAGCATTTCGGCCGGAATAGCCCGAATTTCTTCGGAAATGTTGTCTTCCAAAGCTGGAATAGTTGCTGGCTTATTTCTGTAGACTTTAGACTTGACGTAGCCCCACAAAAAATAGTCTAAAGGCGTTAAATCGCATGATCTTGGTGGCCAACTTACGGGTCCATTTCTTGAGATGAATTGTTCTCCGAAGTTTTCCCTCAAAATGGCCATAGAATCGCGAGCTGTGTGGCATGTAGCGCCATCTTGTTGAAACCACATGTCAACCAAGTTCAGTTCTTCCATTTTTGGCAACAAAAAGTTTGTTAGCATCTTGGTTGACCAATGGTTTCGGTTGCAGCTGTACGTAAGGAGTTTGAGATACCGTCCTGCAGTTCCCTTATACAGAGTTGTTGACGAGTGCTCTCAGAGAGCAGGAGTGCAAGCCGAGTAGAAAATCGTTCTGCTGTCTGTTGTGATTGCAGCTCTCGAATCTTCCTTGTGTTTGTTGACGTGTGTTTTTTGCTGCACAGAGGCGGGTGCGAATCTTGGCTGCAACAAGGTAGTGGTCCGAGTCGATGTTATGGCTTCGGGGCGCACGCACATCTGAAACACTGGAGACGTGCCTGCCGTCTATCATAACGTGATCGATCCGGTTGGTGTTTTTTCGATCCGGAGACAGCCACATAGCTTGATGGATTTTCTTATGCTGGAATCTAGTACAATAGACAACAACATTTCGGCCCCGGTGAAGTCCATCAGCCCCGATCCATTTGGGGATGTTTCGCCGTTGCGGCTGAATTAACAGCCTGTTGCGCCAAAGATACCCTATTTGCCCACTTTAACGTTAAAGTCGCCAAGCACGATTTTAATGTCGCGGCGGGGCTCTCATAGGTGTGCTCCAAGCGCTCATAGAAGGCATCTCTGGTCACATCGTCCTTCTCTTCCGTCGATGCATGGCCGCAAATCAGCGATATTTTGAAGAACTTCGCTTTGATGCGGATTGTGGCTAGAGGTTCATCCACCGGGTGATGTTGCTAACGAGAGTATTATAGTTTTGTTCACATAACGGTTGTTTGTAAGTCCTAAAACTAAAAGAGTCAGATATAGGGTTATATATACCAAAGTGATCAGGGTGACGAGTAGAGTCGAAATCCGGATGTCTGTCTGTCCGTCCGTCCGTCTGTCCGTCCGTCTGTCCGTCCGTCCGTGCAAGCTGTAACTTGAGTAAAAATTGAGATATCATGATGAAACTTGGTACACGTATTCCTTGGCTCCATAAGAAGGTTAAGTTCGAAGATGGGCAAACTCGGCCCACTGCCACGCCCACAAAATGGCGGAAACCGAAAACCTATAAAGTGCCATAACTAAGCCATAAATAAAGATATTAAAGTGAAATTTGGCACAAAAGATCGCATTAGGGAGGGGCATATTTGGACGCAATTGTTTTGGAAAAGTGGGCGTGGCCCCGCCCCCTACTAAGTTTTTTGCACATATCTCGGAAACTACTATAGCTATGTCAACCAAACTTTACCGAGTCGATTTCTTCAGGTATTTCCATATACAGTTCAAAAATGGAAGAAATCGGATAATAACCACGCCCACCTCCATTACAAAGGTTATGTTGAAAATCACTAAAAGTGCGTTAACCGACTAACAAAAAACGTCAGAAACACTAAATTTTACGGAAGAAGTGGCAGAAGGAAGCTGCACCCAGGCTTTTTTTAAAAATTGAAAATGGGCGTGGCGCCGCCCACTTATGGACCAAGAACCATATCTCAGGAGCTACTAGAACGATTTCAATGAAATTCGGTATATAATATTTTTTTAACACCCTGATGACATGTACGAAATATGGGTGAAATCGGTTTACAACCACGCCTTCTTCCAATATAAAGCTATTTTGAATTCCATCTGATGCCTTCTCTGTATAATATATAGTACATTAGGAACCAATGATGATAGCGGAATAAAAATTTACAAAAATACGGTATTTGAAAAATATGTAAATGACGTATAATGAAATCTCGATTATCACTTTACCATGCGAGAGTATAAAATGTTCGGTGACACCCGAACTTAGCCCTTCCTTACTTGTTCTATAGAGTTTTATAGCTTTGTTAACCTTACAGTTGAAGCAATGCAAACTATAGGTGTTGCCCTGTATATAAAGACTTAAAAACGAAATTATCTGTCGGAATTCAAGCACACAATTTCTTTTTACCGGGATTTAGACTGTATGATACAAACTACTCAGATGGAAAGGAACATGGTGGAACAGCAAAGAGTTTTTTGAAACACTAGGTCATAATTTTCTAGTAGGTGGAGATTACAATGCAAAACACATGTATTGGGGCTCACGACTAGTCAATACGAAATGACGACAGCTCTATCACACTATAATCAATAGGCACAATAACTTTCTGGTAAGCCGACATATTGGCCTAATGATTGTAACAAAATACAAGATTTAATTGATTTTCTGTGTTCAAAAATATAGATAAATCACACATAACACAAGTGTTGGTAAATGTCCTATCTTTTGATGACTCTCCTGAACTAATAAAGATATGTGAATAACCCATATTCGAAGATCCAAAAGTGGGTCTAACATCTTATAAAACGAATTGACTAAAATATAAAAAATACGTGAGTAACCATATTCATATTTAGTACAAAATACATAAATACAAGAAGAGATATTGACAAAAGCATGAGAGAACTCAATGAAACAATAACTAACGCAGCTTCTTAGCAACACCTAATAAAAGCTATAAACCGATTGGTTTCAGAAAATCCATTTATAGAGAAACAGATAAGCTTGTAAATGAAAACAGGTGTGCAAGACGAGAATGGCAGGTAAATCCCTCCTTTCCACACAGCTTCAATTGAAATCTGCAGTACGTAAATTAAAAAAAGCGCTTAAGCGCGAAGTAAGTATATAAGAAGGTGTGTCCAAATTCGAGCAAGCAAAATTCCCTTTGGAAAACCCAAATTCCATGAAGCTACCAATTGACTCCAATATCCCTATACAAGACTTGGGTGGAAATTGGGCTCGAAGTTGCGAGGAAAAGGCTAATTGTTTTGCTAATCACCTGGAAAAGGTATTTTAACCTAATTGCTTAAAGAACAACTTTAAGCTGTCCAGCTTACCCAACGCAGCTAACGAGTCACTCGAGTCTTTTAAGACTTAAATCGCCAGGACATGATAATATTACTACAAAAATGCTAATTGACAAAATAGACAATTTATGGTTAAAGTAGGAGTTTTGACATCTAATGAACGACCGATAAGGGTTGGTGTACCACAAGGCAATGTTTTAGGACCAACTCTATACATAATATATACAACAGATCAACCAACTGCTTTAGTGAGCCGTAACAAATAAAACATTATAAAATCAATAATATTACTTAATTTCTGTCGAATAATGGTTAGCCAACTGGCGTATAAATGTAAAAAAAAAAAATATAAGCATGTTACACTTTCGGTAAGACCAAAAAGGTGCTCGGCTGTAAAAATGAAGAATATT
The DNA here is from genome assembly GCF_016617805.1 of Bactrocera tryoni. Classification (NCBI taxonomy): domain Eukaryota; kingdom Metazoa; phylum Arthropoda; class Insecta; order Diptera; family Tephritidae; genus Bactrocera; species Bactrocera tryoni. The sequence continues at coordinate 16,413,444 of NW_024396366.1, read as the reverse complement.
TTAGAGCAAGCAGACGAAGTAACTTATCTTGGTATTCACCTAGGTAGAAGGCTCAGGTGGAGAAAACATACTTCTAGTAAAGTAACTTGTATGAAGTAAGAGTGAATTTAAATTGGCTTTTAAATAAACACTCTAAACTTAGCCTAGATAACAAAGTGCTTTTATACAATGCGGTCATAAAAGCGATTTAGATATACGGATATGTACTTACATATGGCATTCACCAGTGGGCTACAACCTGTGCAACTAATATTGATATAATACAAAGGTTCCAATCGAACAATCACTTTTTCGCCATGGTAAATGCGTAATGAAAATATTCATAAAGATCTTGGAATTCCTATCGTAAAGAAAGAACAGCATTTTGAAATATAGATCTAAACTCAGAGATCACCCAAACTTATTGGCTAATGCTTTAGTACAATCCTCCGATCAAACACGCCTTAAAAGACGAAATATGCCTGCGAACTGAAGAGGAGCGTATATAACAGCTCTATCACTTGCTCGAGCTTGTCTAGTTTAAAATAGATTTAAGATTTTATAACTAATTTTGGCTTTTAAAACAAAAACCTGTTGCCTTAAATACAGAAATATTGCAAAAAAAATATATATATATTACGAACTTTTCATTAAAAATTCCGTCAATTTGTGAGATATATTATAGAAACTCGTAGAGAATTTTTTTCTAATAAGATCAATAATTTTTTATATGCCTTACATGCCTAATAGGAAACTTGTCGAGTTTCCGGCTGGCTTTTTACCTCAGGGTATGGTCGGATAGAGGAGGTTCTCCAGATCAAAAATATATATGTACATAGTCGAGATATTTGCGCTTAAAGTTGAAAATTACCCCTATTAGAATGACGTATTTGATTTAAAATTAATTTTACACTTACATTTTTCATTTTTATGTTCACTAACACTTCACTAATTCGTTTGTACGCATTTATTTTACATTATATTGTGCAAAAATAGTTTTAATTCAATATTTAACTTAATGTTCGAATCTATTTACTTAACAATAACGAAAGAGCTGCAAACTGTCAAATAATCAGTGTTACCATACTAATATATTTCAACAAGCTAACAAAAATGCAATAGCAAGGAGATTATTAAAAAGGTATTTAATGCGAAAAAAACTTGATAAGCCCAGGGTTATTTTTTTGAAGCGCTGCCGAAGGCCACCAACACAAAAAGTAGTTCTACGCGGAAAAAAACTTGAAACACAATGGTGTTGGACCGACCAGGGTTTGTTTTAAGCGCGGCAGAAGGCCGCCAACGAAAACAGGAGTTTTACGCGAAAAAAACTTGACACACAATGGTGTTGGACCGACAAGGGTTATTTTTTTGAAGCCCGGCCGAACTTGACACACCTCATTTGCGGGTAATAAATAGATTTTTTGCCATAGACTACTGCAAAAATGCTTTTTTGGGTATAATATATTTTCTTTATTTATTTTAGTTCCTTTACAAAAGATGTCGATAAGGTAGCACTGATTATTTGACAGGCTGTAACCCTTTAATTGTTGTCAAATACATAGATTTGAATAATAAGTTTAATATTGATATAAAACCATTTTTGCACTATATTATGTTCATAGAATGTGTACAAACGATTTAATGAAATGTTAGTGAACATAAAAATTTAAAATATAAGTGTAAAAGTAATTTTAAATCCAAAAAATACGTAATTTAAATAGTGGTACTTTTCAACTTTAAACGCAAATCTGGAAAACTATTGGTTTTCTGCGGCTATATCCGACCATACCCATTTTATTTCTGGGACGGTATTCTAAAGTTTTCTTTTACCGCATATAACAGACAATATGTGAGTTATCTTAATAAAATTGGTTTATATTGTTTTCCAATTATTATTGCGGTATTCGCCGTGGCCAATCCGCAAAGGACCATAAATCTTCCGCAGAACCTTTCTCTCAAAAACTCGTAACGTCGACTCATCAGATGTAGTCATCGTCCCTGTCTCACAGTCATTGAGTGACTTATAGAGTTTTGTTTTTGTTCGTCGAGAGAGGACTTTACTTCTCAATTGCCTACTCAGTCCGAAGTATCACCTATTGACAAGAGGTATTCTGCGTTCGATACCGAGGCTGACGTTGTTATTGGGGTTGATGCTGGTTCCAAGATAGTCGAAATTATTTAACGTGACGTGGGACACAACTCTAAGCTGCGCAAAACCTACCGAACTATCGCCAAAATACTTTAACTAATGGCAAAACAACTTCGAAAATTAAAAACGAGACCGAGAATAATAAAGCGCATAACCAACAACCAAAACGCTTAAGTATAACCGGACTTTGGAAAACCCTGAAGCTCAACCACATACGCCTGCAAACCAAACCAATTCGAAATGTAATATTACCAATAATTTCTCGTTTGTTCTCGACAAGCTTAATAAGCTAGAAAAGCAGAATAAACTTACCCACGAACGTCTTACTCAACTAGAGCGACAGCAAAGCAAAAGTAAGTTGCAAAAATGAAACCGATAAAAATTATGACCTGGAATGTAAATGACTTGCTCAAACGTAGAAAAGAATAAGACTCATTACTTCAGGTTGAACAAAATTTATATTTGTCTTATATCAGAAACCCATTTTACCAATGAGACTTTCGTTAAATTCAGAAACTACAAGACGAATTGTTCGAACCACCCTAATTACAATGCGAGATCGGAGAGTGCCATAATTATCAGAGATAATATTCCCCATTACGAAGAAATTAATATGCTATAAGTGTCCCAGAATTCCAAACCACGACCATATCGGTTGAATCTAGTTTCGGAAAAATAAGTATTACCGCGATATAGACACAATATTAAAATGGACTTGTACACAGAACTTATACCAAAACACCATGGAAAATGCATCATGGGTGGGGAGTTTAACGCAAAACTCTTTGAATGGTTTTCAAGAGTTACGACACCGTCGGGGAGAGAGCTGTTTAATGGATGCGACTTTATGTCTACTGGTAAGCCGACTTACTGGCCTACCGACACAACTTTTTCATCACTCGACAAAAATCTAAGACATTCATTACCATGGAAAATGGATGGGACTTAAATTCGAAACATTCGCCAGTAAATCTCATCCTAAATGGTCATCTAAAAGAGTTCGGCATACCTCCTTATCTCTCTAATGGACATACGGATTGGGAGTATTTCAAAGTTATGCTCGACAAAAATATTGATGTTGAAGTAAGTATAACAAAACAAGATATTTCAGAAGTTGAAATTCATACATTTGAGAAAACTATTCAGGAATCGATTTACTCAATATAAAACAGAATTAAACAATTTCACTACGCTTCTACATTTCTAATTATATTGCGAAAATGCAGATTATTCCCTTTGGAAAGCTGTAAAAGATGTTAGGTATTATATTGTCGAATACAGCCCTCAAAAAGACTAATGGATTCGGGGCCAAAAGCGACGAAGAAAATGCTGTAGTTTTTTTTATCTATCTTAGTTTATCTGAAACTAATTAAAACGTACCATGGTACTTTACCGAAGGCGGAAGAATCGCAATACGTGGGTGAAATCCAACCAGCGACAAATAAAGAATTGGGAAATATCATTAAAAGTAAGTCGAGAAAGGTTCCCGGCCTCGACTTGGTGACAGCTGATGTACTAAAAAATCTAACACGAAAAGCAATAGAAAAGCTTACGCGATGATAAACGCTTGCGTAAGTCTCAGATACGACCCACTGTCATGGAAGGTATCTAAATTCATTATGGTATAAAAACTTGGCAGAAGCGTGCATGAGGCCTCGTCATATCGTCGAATCTCACTGTTGCCTATTTTGTCCAAACAACTTGAAGCCGTAATCATTCTTCAGAACATAATTTAAGAAAAGGGACTTATACCAATTCATCAATTCGGATTTAGATTTCGACATTCCACAATCGACTTCACTTTCCACAGTATCTAACCTATCTAGTTGACTCTCACCTAAGCAATCGCTACTTCAGAAACAAGCCGGGACAATCATAAATTACTACTACTACATACGATAAAAACAGGTGTACCCCAAAGAAGTGTCCTGGAATCATTCTTATACATTTTGTTTACTAGCGAGATGCCTACTGCGCATTAGCCACATTTGCAGATGATACCTGCATCATTACGACCGTTAAAAAATAAAGCAAAGTTGAATTGGAAGGAGCATATACAAAAAAAGTTTCACAACTAAAACGAAAATCCCACAAAATAAACTGGTTGATCGATAAAAAATCACCCTTAACAACATCAAATAAAATCATAGTCTACAATCAAACTTTGAAACCTATTTGGACATACGGAATTCAACTATGATGATGCGCTGCACCGTTGTACATCGAAGCGGTGCAAATATTCCAAAACAAAGTTTTGCGAAAAATTGTAAATGCCCCGTGGTACATACGAAATTCGGATCTGCATCGTGATCTTCAATTAAAAATGGTTCGCGAAACGGTATCGAAACATGCAAAAAGGTCACAAAATCCTGTATGTACTGAAGCCCGACAACTAGGAGAGACTAAAAAAAAAAGACTAAATCTGGCGCTGACTGAAAGATTTCTTAAGAATCTAAGAAAATAACAAATATCATCATACTTAGGAATTAAGTTTAGTTTAAAAAAGAAAAAAGCTTGTTATTACAGCTTATATTGCTTTACTTCATAAATTGAAAATATTGCTTGTTAGTTTACATTTATCAATCCGCACATCTAAAAGATTGGAGACGTGTCTTCCGTCCATCACAACATGATCGACCTGGTTAATGGCTTACCGATTCGAAAACAACTAATTCCCAATCCCAAGCCCAGCGCACAACCCTGGGGATATATGGATCGCTTTCTCGCCTTAGCTAGAGTTCAAACAGATGTTCTTTGGCTACCCAGAGGATGCAATGGTCAAAAACCGGAAGTCGTGAGCTGCTTAAGCCATATGTAAAAGAATCGTTTGTTACCACTCCCGAGTGAATGGCAATCAGAGAACTTTCTTCACCTGCATGAGCTTCTACACATGACTCCCTCCTACGCGTTCCTATATTTGCTTCGTTTGGCTCGTGGTATTTTTCCTTCATATAAAATAGAATAAATGAAATTAAAAGCAAGTTGCATCTGTTACATAAGAATAAATCATCCGTATGCACAAAAAATGTTTTTACAAATAACATAGTATACATTTGAATAATTCGATTATATGAATGCACTCAACAATATGTTTAAAAATATAAACACAAAGCAATTATTATCGCTGACTATTTGCTTCTAATCAAGGCACGTCCGAAATGAAATGACAGGATGAAGGACATAACAACATAACACTTGACAGCACAATCCCCATCTTAAAAAAGTTTCAATTTGACAAAAGAAATCCCCATTAACACTTGTTGAATTCATTTGTTACAAAAAATGTGATATATGAAGAAATTCTTTTTATTCTTTACTGGCCGCTTTTGCGGTTATAGCTTGTTTTCTTCTTTTTGCAAGGTGGTACCAATTGGAGATTCCAAGCGAAGCCAGGTCCTTCTTCATCTAGTCGTTCCAACGGAGTGGTGGTTTTCCTATTTCTCTGCTTCCCCCGGCGGGTACTGCGTCGAATACTTTCAGAGTTGGAGTGTTTTCGTCTACGTTGTCTCTTAATTCGCTGAACTATGTCAATGTCGTTGTATATCACATACAGCTCATCGTTCCATCGAATGCGATATTCGCATTTGCCAACGCGCAAAGGACCATAAAACTTTCTCAGAACCTTGCTCTCTAAAATCCGTAACTTCGACTGATCAGATGTTGTCATTGTCCATACTTCTGCACCATATAGCAGCACGGGAATAATGAGTGACTTATAGAGTTTTCCTTTTGTTATGATAATATATATTTTATATTAATTCCTAATATAAAGGCATTTGTTGTTGAAACGACAAATGTCACCAGTCATTGAGTTTGGGATTTAGGGAGCTCCACTGGCAGTAGCAAAAGCTACAAAGTCTCACCAGAAGCTATAACCTGGTACCACGGGGAGCAGTTTGCCCTTGGAGTTTACTCCAATCTGCTTATTGGGTTTGGCCCTTTGTGGAGATTCGTGGTGGCTGTGGTTTGTACCTAAATGCAGGCAGGTGCCGGACCCAAAGTACGGCAGAGGTTTTAGGTCGGCCTCGTACCTGAGCAAGGCGGCTAGGGTGTCAATATCATCACCATACGCCGGCAGCTGTACACTCTTTAGTTCTCGGTTTAGTTCTGCAGCTAGAATTATTTTCTCCAGAAGTAGGTTGAAGAAGTCAGACGAAAGAGAGTCGCTTTGTCTGAAATCTCGTTTGGTATCGGAGAGGTCCTGACGGAACTTTTGGTGTTGCTCAACGTAGCATATAAGCAGCTACTTTTCGTGCTGTCAAATGCAGCTTTGAAATCGACGAAGAGGCGGTGATTGTCGATTCTCTTTCCCGGGTCTTTTCCAAGATTTGGTGCATGGTGAATATCTAGTTAGTTGCTGATTTAACAGGCCTAAAGCCACCTTCTGTTAGTCGTAGCATCCTTGTCGGCCAGCTTGTCAAGCTCTTCATACTTACGCATTTCGGCTTCCCTCTTTGTTTGTCTACAAATGCGTCTTGCTACCTTCCTCAGCTCTCGGGACCTCTCCACTGAGACATGGCCCTCCTCACCGTAGTAGCTGTTCTTTTGCATTTTCCGAAAACCAAGCCGAGTAGAAAGTCGTTCAGCTGTCTGTTGTGATTTCAGTGATTGCAGCTTTTCGACATCGAGTTTTCTTGTGTTTGTTGACGAGCATTTTACGCTGCACAGATGTGGGTGCATGCCTTGGCTGCAACAGGATAGTGGTCCGAGTCGATGTTAGGACTTTGGAACGTGGACTGGAACTGAAGGCGGGTCTTCCGTCTGTATGTAACTGTTTACTCAAGATCTCCCTTTGTGAAATTTCCAAAAGGATTGACAGACGGATTACTCAGTCTGTTTGTCAGGTAGGAAATACAGCACATTATTGCAGGTGATTTAGATATCTCAAACCATCAAAGTGAAAAAATTAAACAAATAAGAAATGAACAATTAAAGCAATTTCAAGTAAAAAGTTAAAAAAAAAACTATGAGGAGTGAGGCTGTCGAAGCCCACATAACACAGTTGTGGCGACAAAAAATGCTAATATCGGCTTTTTTTTTATAAATCTCCAACGACAGTGAGAACAGTCTAAATTAGTGTATAGTAAAAATTTAGGGGTGTAATGGGGTATAGTCATGCTTCTGCAGTTACAGTCGTATGGCCCAATTCCTTAACTTGTTTCCTCGCCGCGTACCCTGAAAACGTGAGCAACCCTTGTGTAAGATGCGGTAGCCACCCCGTGTGGAGCATGAGGTTACGACTAAAAGAGAGGAAGCTTCAGCGGAACCAATTCGACATTTTCGGTTTAAGAGTTCGCTGAAGTCTAATGCTCCCATAGCTCGCTGTATAAATGTATAGAAAACTTTATGTACTCGCCTAACGAGGTTATGCGCTCGGTATGGGACCCTCGTGGAAATTCATTTTTAATGAATAAGAAATAATAGCCTCGGATGAAATACCCTGCTTTTGATGACGATCACAGAAAACGTAATAATTTCAGGGCATTCACCTGGAAAGTCCAATCCCTAAACTGGGAAGGTTACGCTGTTCAGCTGACGAAAATTCATGAAGCTATTTGGCTGTCTGCGGATCAAAAAGTTCGAAACCAGATCGATCATGTTGTGAATATTGTGTTGACGCTATGTATCCAGTGTCCTGGACGTGCGTACGCTCCGAAGAGCTAACAACGACTCGCAGCCGCCTCAGTACAGCAAAAAACGCTCGCCAACAAAGACAGGGAAGATACGACATCTAAACTTCTATCACAACTGCCAGTGAAACAGTTTTCTACTCGACTTGCACTTCCGCTCTCTGAGAATAGGCAACTCGGTATAAGAGAACTGTGGAACGCCATTTCAAACTACTTATTTACGTACATTGGCAAGCGAAATCATTGGTTTTCGTAAACACCAAAAGAACAGCTGGTACGATGAGGACTGTCACGTCGCCGTGGAGAGAAAGCGAACAACCTAGTTGAAGAAGGAAGCGAGACGCATTTGCAAACAAAAAAAGAAGAGCTTAAATGCGTGAGTGTGAAGAGTTTGACAAGCTGACTGACAGGAGTATTGCTGGAAAATTCAACGAAAAGAAGCGGCGACTAACGGAAAGTTTTAAGTCCGAAGCATACTTTTGTAAGACCCAAAGTTGTGGTCTAGTGGTTGATGTTCAGAGCATACCAAAGTTATGGAGAGAACACTTCTAAAGAATGCTGAACGGCGAGGAAAACGTAACATCTGGAAATGGCGAGCCTTATTTCCGAAATTTTGATGGTGGAATAGATCAACGACCGCTCGTTTAGCCCAACTTTGTCCACACTGAATAAGGAAGTGAAGCGTACGATTATGAAAGAGGACAAGATGAAATTTCTCCTGTCATCAAAAAAAACAGTCATCGCATTCGCGCCTTGGCTCGGACGTCACTGCGGCGATTACCGCAGTCGTCGGAACGGTAAGCTGTATGAGATATACGGCGACATTGAAATAGTTCAGTGAATCAAGAGACAAGGGCTGATGGAATATGCACCCGTCTTATTTTTTGTCCATCTGCAACATGTTGCTACTTACAATGTATAGTATATAGTATAATGGGTTGTTCACAAAGCGGTTGTAGATGGGCGCAATCGGACAACTGCCACGCCCACCAAATGGCATTAACTGAAAACAAATAATGTGTCATAAGTAAGCATTAAATTAAGATATACAACTCTTTTTGGGCATAGGTGCTCTCAGTAGCAAGGGGCACGTTTGAATAATTGGGCGTGACCGAACACTCAAGTAAGTTTTTTGTAGATATCTCGTAAATCACTAAAACTACAACAACAAATTTGTTGTGCACAAATATTATGGGAATTCCTACCGACACTGTGAAAATGGATGAAATCGGATGGTAACTCCGCTTCCTCCTCATAAACGGGACTTATAAAAACTACTATAAGTAAGATAAATCAGTAACGAAATACACAAGAGACATTAAATTTTACCCCGAGATAGTATGACAAGACTTTAAAAAAACCGATGTCAAAATTGGGCAATATACGTGTCACCGCCCAATTTTGGGTAAATTCACATGTCTTAAGACTGGCTAGACCCATTTCAACCAAGTTTGGTATACATATGTACATCTTTCGTCTGACATTCTAATTTCACAGTGCGAAAATAAGCGAAAGCGGTTTGCAACCACAGATAGTTTCTATATAACACAACTTCATCTAACACACCGATTTTCCAACTTCGAAATGAATTTATAGCCCATATATCCGCCAACTTATGAGTAATCTTTATGAAACTGAGAGAGCGTATTTTTCCGATATCAGTGTATCTTTGTGCCTAAAATTGGACGAAAACTTGACTTATTCCCCATATAACAATCACATAACATCCGGGTGACTTCACTCCATATGATTGATGATGATACCTTAATGAACCCACTGGAACACTTCCTGCATTTTAGTGTTTCTAAATATTTTCAATATTTCTTTAAGTCGAAATTAGCACTCAGCTAACACCTGTTAGCGTTTGTAATATATTTGTGTGCTTAAACACTCTAAATTAATAATGCAAAAGGAAAAGTACGTACATACATATGTACATATACCACAGTTTTACTTGATGAATATAAAATTATTTATTTATATTATTATTTAATACATTACAAGAGGCAACTGAGATCTATAAAATTTATAAATAGTAAAAAAAACAAGTGATACGAGTAAAGCGCTAATTCGGGTGCGACCGAACATTTCACACTTGTGCAACTTATAAGAATCAAAGCCAGGATAATACCTTAATATGTAAAATGTCAACCAGATGATCGGAATCCAAATATTTTATATATACATATATTATATATAAAATATACTCTGACCTTGACGGATGAAGGAAACAGCCTTTATCCTGGATAACTGTCCCGCAGTAATAAACAATTTTACGTATAAAAGAAGTCCCACAATCCTTAAAGAAAAACGTACTAATAGTACTTCAAAGCCTAAATGTTTTAATTATGCAGCAACATCAAACAGCGGTATTAGCTGACAATATACATATGTACATAACACAACAACGTAGATTGTCTTTTATATTTCCAAAACATGCGTTATTATTCATGCACCTTTGCCACTCTGATTGAAGTATCTCCAAAACATGCGTTTTGAACGTATCAACCGCCTCTTAACGTTGTACCTTGTACTTTATTTCTTTTTCGTACGTGAACTAAAAGAAGTCATTCGGTGCTAAGTCAAGATTTTACGGTGGATGACTTAAAAGAGCAATTGTTTTAGTCGTTGTTTGAGAGCTCAAATGATCGTGGTGAAGAGTGTACCGTATTCGTTAGTTGGTTTCCCTGATTTCTTGAAAGACACCTGGAACAAAAATAGTTTACTGTTCTGTGTAGTTCTGTTGGTATGGTTGTAAGTCCAGGATTTCCACAAAAACCGGCAACCTTTTGCTTGAAAGTGCTTCCTGCGCGAACCGCTTTGGTTGGATTCGACTCATTTTGAAACACTCATACAGTCGACTACTGCTTACTTTCGGGATCATAAGTATAAATCCATGATTCATCAGCTATCATGTTATCATAGACGTATTTCGAAACTTCGTTATCGTACATTTTTTTTTTAATTTCTCTCTTCCAATCGGCACGACAGGAGGATGGAGTCATGTGTAGAAGTTCACGCAAGTGAAAAAAGTTCTCTGATCGCCATTCACTTGGGAGTGGCCAGAAACGATTCTTTTACACATGGCTCAAGCAGCTCACAACTTCCGTTCTTTGCCTAAGTATCCTCTGGGTAGCCTAAGAACATCCGTTCGAAGGCGAACTAAAGTGAGAAGTCGAAACATCCCCTAAATAGGGTTGTGCGCTGGGTTAGGGACCAGCCACGTAAAAAGCCCCCCAATGAAAGATTACCAACTGTCTCGGATGAGAGACCTCCCTTTTGATGATGACCATGGCAAACAAAATCAGGACTACGATATAAGGGCATGCACCTGGAATGTACGGACCCTTCATTGGGAAGGTGCCGCTGCCAAGCTGGTTGATGTCCTCGCGAAAATAAAGGCTGACATCACCGCCGTCCAAGAAATGCGATGGACGGGACAGAGACGAGTAGGTCCTTGTGACATTTACTACAGTGGCTATATAAAGGAGCGCAAGTTTGGTGTTGGATTCGTGGTGGGAGAGAGACTTCGTCGCCGAGTACTATCATTCACTCCGGTGAATGAACGTCTAGCCACAATCCGCATCAAAGCGAGGTTCTTCAACATATCGCTGATTTGCGCCCACGCCCCGACGGAAGAGAAAGACAATGTGACCAAAGATGCCTTCTATGAGCGCTTGGAACGCGCTTATGAGAGCTGCCCCCGCCACGATGTCAAAATTGTGCCTGGCGACGAGGTCCTAACATCGACTCGGACCACTATCTTGAAGCAAGACGCATTTACAGACAGAAAAAGAGAGAGGCCGAAATGCGTGAGTATGGAGAGCTTGACAAACTGGCCGCCAGGAGTAGTGCTCGAAAATTCTACGACAAAATGCGGCTGCATACAGAAGATTTCAAAACCGGAGCATACTCTTGTAGAACCCCCGAAGGTGATCTAGTCACCGATGGCCAGAGCATACTTAAATTATGAAGGGAACACTTCTCCAGCCTGCTGAATGGCAGTGAACGAACAACGCCAGGAGAAGGCGAACCCGATTCCCACATCGATGACGATGGAGCAGACGTTCCATTTCCTGACCATGAAGAAGTTGGAATAGCAATTACCCGCCTGAAGAACAACGAAGCGGCAGGGGCCGACGGATTGCCGGCCGAGCTATTCAAACACGGCGGCGAAGAACTGATAAGGAGCATGCATGCTTCTTCGTAAAATATGGTCGGACGAAAGCATGCCCAACGATTGGAATTTAAGTGTGCTAGGCCCAATCCATAAAAAAGGAGACCCCACAATCTGCGCCAACTACCGTGGGATTAGCCTCCTCAGCATCGCATATAAGGTTCTACCGAGCATATTGTGTGAGAGATTAAAGCCCGCCGTCAACAAACTGATTGGACCTTATCAGCGTGGCTTTAGACCTGGAAAATCAACAACCGACCAGATATTCACCATGCGCCAAATCTTGGAAAAGACCCGTGAAAGAAGAATCGACACACACCACCTCTTCGTCGATTTCAAAGCTGCTTTCGACAGCACGAAAAGGAGCTGCCTTTATGCCGCGATGTCTGAATTTGGTATTCCCGCAAAACTAATACGGCTGTGTAAGCTGGCATTGAGCAACACGAAAAGCTCTGTCAGAATCGGGAAGGACCTCTCCGAGCCGTTCGATACCAAACGAGGTTTCAGACAAGGCGACACCCTATCGTGCGACTTCTTCAACCTGCTTCTGGAGAAAATAGTTCGAGCCGCAGAACCAAATAGAGAAGGTACCATCTTCTATAAGAGTGTACAGCTGCTGGCGTATGCCGATGATATTGATATCATCGGCCTCAACACTTGCGCCGTTAGTTCTGGTTTCTCCAGGTTGGACAAGGAAGCACAGAAAATGGGTCTGGCAGTGAACGAGGGAATGACGAAATATCTCGTCACCAAACAAACAGTCGTCGCACTTGCGACTTGGCTCTCACGTCACTGTTGACAGTCATAACTTTGAAGTTGTAGATAATCTCGTCTAGTTAGGAACCAGTATTAACACCACCAACAATGTCAGCCTGGAAATCCAACGCAGGATTGCTCTTGCCAACAGGTGCTACTTCGAACTGAGTAGGCAATTGAAAAGTAAAGTCCTCTCTCGACGAACAGAAGCCAAACTCTATAAGTCACTCATAATTCCCTTCCTGCTGTATGGTGCAGAGGCTTGGACGATGACAGCAACCGATGAGTCGACGTTACGAGTTTTCGGAAGAAAAGTTCTGCGAAAGATTTATGGTCTTTTGCGCGTTGGCCACGGCGAATATCGCATTCGATGGAACGATGAGCTGTACGAGATATACGACGACATTGACATAGTTCAGCGAATTAAAAGACAGCGGCTACGCTGGCTAGGTCGTGTTGTTTGGATGGACGAAAACACTCTAGCTCTGAAAGTATTCGACGCAGTACCCGCCGGGGGAAGCGGAGGAAGAGGAAGATCTCCACTCCGTTGGAACGACCAAGTGGAGAAGGACCTGGCTTCGCTTGGAATATCCAATTGGCGTCACGTAGCGAAAAGAAGAAACGACTGTTGTTAACTCGGCTATAATCGCGTAAGCGGTGTCTACGCCAATTAAGAAGAAGAGAATCGGCACGAGACTTTTTTGAGCGATCAACAAATTGTGTGGGAAGCTAAGTGAAAAATAAATTTTCTACATTCAAATGCTCTGGCAATATTGAATATATGCTGGTCCCACTAATGCCTATAATTGTCTCAATCCCACGATAGCTCACATAACAATCATGCAATATCAGTTTGCGCACAGCATCGATAGGTCCTGGAACAAGAACTGATTTTGGGCGACATTCACAAAATTCATCTTGTAGTGATCTACTTTCTCGATCGGATTCACCACAGCATCGATAATCACTAGTTTTTAATTTAGCTTCATCCCCAAAAATTGATAGCGATTTAATTGCAATTTTTGACTGAAATTAATATTTAAGTAACTGTAGGCAACACAAATATTGCTCGTTTGCAAACTTTATGATAAAGTTGTAAGTCGCCAGATGGCAACCTACGTACTTACGGCAATACTTATTGGAATAAACCCGAAGATAATTTCCCTGGTACCAAGAACTGCACACTTTCTCAGACACTTAGCGACTCACAATAACCAAAAGCGCCTATAAAACAACTCCAAAATAAAGGCGAACCATCCCTACTCAGGATTACGATTTGAGGACATACACCTGGAATGTCCGGTCTCTTAATTGAGAAGATGCCGCTGCCCAGCTGGTTAACCTTAGAACCGTGACATAGCTGTACAACTTAATCTCGTGACGTGGGCACTCAGTGCCCAGTAATGTATTTTGTATGGAAATTTAGACTTTTAAGACGTTTTTTTTTTATAGAAATGCCAATATTTCGCATGTTTATGTAAATAATTTAATGAAACTTGGGATTATTGCTAGAAACAAATGTATTTTTTTTTTGAAAAATATGAAAATCAAATAAAGTTTTAATTTCGAACTGCTCAAATGGGTGAAATTCTTCTCTGTCTTTCTGATATATTTTGATTGGGTGTAGACGTTTTTGGAGTATTGTCCACATATTCATCGTTTTCTGAGTCCGTTTCAGCTTCGGCATTGTATTTTGCAAAATAGCACTTTTCACACGTCCTTATATAGTGTTTGGTGCATGTCGGAATAAGGAAATGGTCACAAACTGCTGTTGTTTTATTATCGATCTTATTAGTTTTGCAGGTTTCACACCGCCGTTTCAAAGTGTTGACCTGTGTCAAGAAAGAAAATAGTGAATAAATTTGAAACTGAACTAATTTTGAAATAAAATAAACTTACCTTTATTGATGGACGCGAACTCACCACTGCAGGAAACCGTTTGAAATTGATCAAGTCCAATGCAATTTTAGTTGTAGAATTAATTTTTGTTTTGCATCGGTTTTGTAATTGCTTTTGCGCTAGCTCCATAAAGAGTTCTTTCAAAAATATTTTACGCTTTTCAGACTTATGGGTGTTCCACATAGGGTGACTAACATCAAACAGCCTGAACGCTGCAAGCCCAGCAATATCCAGCATATTATAAAATAATCCCATGGGCCAGTGGTTTGTTTTTGTTTTGTATCAACACCACCTTTATGCTCATTATAATCATGTATGACTTGTGGTTTTTTTGTTATAGGGTTTACATCTTCGCTGGCATGAGCAGTTGAAAGCACTAGCACATTTTTCTTCGAATGTGTTGTAAATCTTACTAATTGCATTGGTTTTGAAAAACAAATCACAGCTTCAAAAACACCTCTTTTTTTGCCTCTTCAAAGGATGTAAATAGTTTTGGCAATTGTGGCTTATTGCCTCGTATTGTGCCCACCAACGTAGTATTCCACAGAAGCAAATCTTCCGCCAGTTCATAACTTGTGAAAAAGTTGTCCATCGTAATATTCGCCCCCCTGTCCAAATATTGGTTGCTGAGTCGCATAACAAGATTGCGCGCAATACCAAGCGACCGCTGTTCATTAGGCTGTGCACCCAAATATACTTCGCCTGCAAGTGGATAGTTGGTTTTTGCAGTGAACGAGGCCAAGACGAAATATCTCCTGTCATCAAACAAACAGTCGTCGCACTCGCGACTTGGCTCTCACGTCACTGTTGACAGTCATAACTTTGAAGTCGTAGATAAGTTCGTCTATCTTGGAACCAGCGTAAACACCACCAACAATGTCAGCCTAGAAATCCAACGCAGGATTTCTCTTGCCAACAGGTGCTACTTCGGACTGAGTAGGCAATTGAGAAGCAAAGTCCTCTCTCGACAAACAAGAACCAAACTCTATAAGTCACTCATAATTCCAGTCCTGCTATATCGTGCAGAGGCTTGGACGATGTCAGCAACTGATGAGTCGACGTTGCGAGTTTTCGAGGGAAAGGTTCTGCGAAAGATGTATGGTCCGTTGCGCATTGACCACGGTGAATATCGCATTCGATGGAACGATGAGCTGTACGAGATATACGAAGACATTGACATAGTTCAGCGAATTAAAAGACAGCGCCTACGCTGGCTAGGTCGTGTTGTTCGGATGGACGAAAACACTCTAGCTCTGAAAGTATTCGACGCAGTACCCGCCGGGGGAAGCGGAGGAAGAGGAAGATCTCCACTCCGTTGGAACGACCGAGTGGAGAAGGACCTGGCTACGCTTGGAATATGCAATTGGCGCCAGGTAGCGAAAAGAAGAAACGACTGGCGCGCTGTTGTTACCTCGGCTATAATAGCGTAAGCGGTGTCTACGCCAATTGAGAAGAAGAAGAAGGTTGTCTCCCCGCTGTTGTTGCATCTTTGCTACCCTTTGGTCTTGTTGATTTTGCTCATGGCGAACAGATAAGTGATCGAGTGTAATTTTTGTGTTACATATAGTAGCATGTGAATACTATTGGGAATAGTTTGACGCAATCCTCAGCATTAAAAGCCTTTATTACTCCAATATTATCCAATGACTCTTATACAATAACACTTTGAAAAATAAACGTTTTTTATTTGTGTTCATAAAATGAGTTAGCGTGTGGTTGCGTTAGAATTTCTAGAATGATATTCTGGTAGCGTCAGAAGTTGCTAGAATAATAACTGTTCAGTGGCATGAGAATCGTAACTTCAATTCAGCCAAACATCTGTAATTGTTCAGTGGCATAAGAGTCGTAGCGGCAATTCAGCTCAACAGCTGTAATTATGCTATGGTGGAATTTGTTGCAGGCGGAGTTGCCACAGATATACGATTGTAACGATATCTATTGAAAAAATACGCAAAGACTTTTTCGACTACATAATATTAAAAATACACAGAGAAACCAAAATATTAAATAATTAATTTACCAAAATTTCAAAAATTTAAATTACCAACGGGTGGAGTTCTCAATGCTTTATTGATTGATGAACGGTTTGATTGAAAATATGAATAAACAAACTAATCTTATTTGATGAATTATCGATGGTAAACTCGTATGTTTAGTTCTGCTTATGACGCATTAAAACAAATACTTAAAATAGGCAACCCCTTCGGTGGCATACCGATTATATAATTTGGTGATTTGAATAAATTCTCACCAGTCGGTGATGCGGGATGCTTACAGCACCTTAGTTGGTTCCCCTTTGATTTTGAAATTCTGTGAATTTGTAGAAATACTAGGGTGTTCAATAAGTTTTGTCGTTCGATAAGAAAAGGCGTTGGTACTAGCCGATTTTTTTTTAATTTGTTGGTAAAATTTTCATATCAACGTATGTGAAGTTTCATTTAGTGTCGCCGTGTCACTAAATTTTTTACAATGGAAAATATCGAATATCGTGCACTGATAAAATTATTATTTTTGGAAGGTATAGCACTAAAAGAAAATCACGAAGTAATGATAATTGTTTACCTGCAAATGTAACAGTAGAAAGATGGGTTGCTGAATTTAAGCGTGGTCGTACATGTCTTGAAGACAATCCACATGATCCAAAAAGCGCATCAACATCAAAAATCATAGCCAAAATACAGGATATGGTTTTGGAAGTGTGACACATTCGAATGCGACTTTCTCAGCAATATTTGGAGCGTTTTAAAAAGAATAAAGTGGATTTTGAGCGTCGATTCATCACTATGGATGAAACTTGGATCTATCTCCATGATCCTGAATCAAAACAAGAGGCTAAAGAGTGGTGTAAACCTGATTATTCGGCGTCGAAACGAGCTCGTGTCCAGAAATTGGCCAAGAAGATTATGGCATCAGGTTTTGGGATGCGAGAGGAATTTTGTGTGTAAATTATTTGCGAACTGATAAAACAATTAATTGTGAGTATTATTGCAACCTTTGGGCCAGTTGAAGGAAAAAATTCATGAAAAAAGACCCGGTTTGCAGAAGAAAAACTCCTTTTTTATCAGGATAATGCACAGTGTTACAAGAGCATTTTGGCAATGGCTAAAATCCATGAATTAAAGTTCGAAATGTTAGAGCATCCACTGTATTCACCAGATTTGGCCCTCAGTGACTTCTATTTGTTTCCAGAACTCAAAAAATTTATGCGTGGCAATTATTTTTCATCAAATGAAGAGGTCATAAAAGGCTGTTGAAGAGTATTTTGCAGACCTTTCAGATTCTTACTTCAGGGATGGGATCCACAGATTAAAAAATCGTTAGAGATTATACTGAATAATAAAGGGTATTTTGAATCATAAAACTTATTGAACAACCTGGTAATGAGGCAAAGGGAAAATCAGGCCTTTGCTCTTGCAATAAAACATGTGGTATCTGGTACTTCAGAGGAAGTTCCCAAATATGCGATTATTTATTTCGGTCCAACGAAGAGACGAATAATTCCAATGACCTTATGCTCAGTCGAATCCCAACTGAGATCATCCAATCAGCCGCTAATTAGCTAGACTCAGTCGAAGGAATGAGTATTAATGAAAATGAGATTATCTCGAAAGGAGTTTCAGGTCAATTGACTATAAAAACATCTGCCAAATATATAATACACGGAAACTGGACAACTCATGCATTGTTCTTTTCCAGCAACATTGATTAAATTCATTGACGTTTCTATTAGTTTGATAGCAGTCAACTTTCAAAGATCGGGAGGCTTTAACGTTTAGTAATTGCTTTATTATTTCCAAAGACAGGTGAATTGGGCATCTCTTTACCTCTGGAGTGGGTTTAATTGTATGCAGGTAAGAAAGGGCCAAGTTCAGGTGCAACCGAAAATTTTATACAACTCGCAGGAATCAAAGCAAAAAGATAATACCAGAGGATCGGAGTCCGAGTAATTTTATCTATACATATACTGTATATAACTTATACACTGACCGACAGATTCGACATAGGGTTTGTTAGAAAAACGAAAATAATTATACAAAGTATATGGAATGAAATGAATTTGCCTGTAAACCACCGGTAGTCAACGCCACCAGATAAGCGCAGTGCCCGTGGACCACCAGTGTAAAGTCACCTGGTTGCTCGAAAATCTTTAGATTAGATATACATAGGCTTACGGAAGTAGTATTGATTCAACGCATATTTCACTCATAGAAATACTATTGTCAGGAAAATATTCTGTCTGAACTTTATCCCGTTATGTTAATTACTTCTTGATTTATATATTGGAAACTGAAAGAATCAAAAGGAATTTAAAAATGTGCTATATGGGATGTAACTTGTAGCTGTATTCCGATTTCACCCATTTTCAGACTGTGAATGTGTATAAGAAGAATGCACGCACTTAACTTAATCGAAATTGTTTGGTCGGGTCCCGAATATGTGAAGCCCTCTCATCACGGAGATAGAATTTAATGTCATTGGCGTAATTAGTTATTAATTTATTGCTCTTTTAATAGTTTGAACAGGACCATTATATGGGGAGTGAGAGGGGTTATCTTCCGATTTTATCCACTTTCACACTATCCAATCGATAGTTCTGGTAATATAAGCTCGGAAATTGATTATTATAACTTTATTTGTTTAGGAGATACATACATATGTACATTAAACTTACTAGAGGTGGGTGTATCTACTTTGGCAAAACTTTTTGCTCACAGGTGCCCCGTGCTACTGCGATCCCCTGTGCCAAATTACAGTTTTATATCTTAGTTTAGTGATTAGTTATGGCACTTTATACTTTTTCGATTAATAGCGATTTGTGGGCGTGGCAGTGGTCTATTATATCCTTCTACGAACTTCTTTATAGGAAGAAATCCGCATGCCAAATTTCATCAAGATATCTCAGTTTTTACTCAAGTTACGGCTTGAACGAACGGTTAGACTAACAGTCACTCGGATTTCAGTTTTTTGTCATTCTGATCATTTCTATACATACATATATATATAACCCTATCTATCTCGCTTAGTTTTTGGTGATACATACATACATCCATTTGGTGAACGAAACTAGTATACTTGTATGTACGCTGTAGCAACAGGTTGCAACAGTATAAAAGTATGTAAACGGAGAGATTGGTTGCCGCCATTCAAGATCACTAATAAAATATGTAAAACAACGAAAATTAAAGAAATTTAAATGTATATTATATTTGGTTAAACTTTTTGTGATGTAGCGCGTCATTGCATTAATTTTCAATGGAAAATGATTAAAAACATTTATTAATTGAGAGCTAACAAATAAATGTCTTAAAGAGTATTGAAAGAACAAAAGTCAGTGGTTTTAAAATACCATAAATTTATAAAAAAGATATAAATATTTCCACCACATATTAAATTACCAATATATAATAATTTTCAATCGGAGTAAATGTTGACGTTTTAATTAAAATGCCTAAATTTTATGAGCGACAAAATAGGGCCCATTTGAACGTAGTAGTATGAGTTATTTTTTTATTTAGTTACTAGAGTTTCCAGACTTAGTACAATTTTTTTTTAAAAATTATTATAAAATAAAATATATTAATATGTAAATGTTCTAATTAAAAAAAATAAATTATATGTGGTATTTGTTATTATATAAATTTTTTTGTTTTTTTTTTTTTGTACAAAATGTTACACCCGAACTTAAGCCTTCCTTACTTGTGAACAGATGAATTTATAATTGTGATTAATTCGATCGTTTTCTTGCACGTGAGAATACAATATGTATTTGCAGAAAACATGAATTTTCCAAATACAAACAGCAAATGGACATTGGTTGGACTTTAGACTTACATATGTATTTATAGATATGGCGATAGCTAAACGAATTGGAAACTCTAGCTTTCAGAATAGAGTCGTATACTAAGATGGTTTCATTGGCATCAGGATCATTTCCACTTTATAGTTTTCATTCAAAAGGGTTACTTTAAGAATATATCCGGTAATCTTTGTGATGACCAAAAGTTTACCGTTGAATAATGATGGGTATACATACATAATGGGTTGTCAAAAAAGTCTTGTGGTATTTTTATTGAATTTTTTTTTATTGAAATTGAAATGAATTTTTGATGACTCATGCCCAGCTTTTGACCGATGCTACGGCTGCTACTATGCCGGTCTCTTTCGACCAATTCAGCGATTTTATTACAATTTTCGACGACAGGCCTTCCGGAGCGTGGCGCATCGTTGTGGGGTGGAAATGGAAACTGTATCGGGACCACAAACTGCATAAATTTTATTGGCGGCTTGAGGTGCATTTTTGCCTTTATCGTAGTAGTACTGTAAAATATGCCGTATTTTCTCTTTATTTTTATCCCGTCACGAAATTCCTTGGAAATACCCTAAAAAATATTCCCTGAAAATGTTTGCCCTTAATGTTAACATTAAGAACTGGACCAAGGCATGTAAAAATTTTCCATAGAAAATACACTACAATCGTGATTTTTTGTCTTTAAATTCCTACATATCAGAGGTATTTTATGGCATCGCTATGAATTTAGACGCATATTTCTCAGAATTGTTCACTCTACAAAAGTGCCCAGTGCAACAAAGTCGTAACTCACACCAGCGAGGTAGTACGGGGCTCCAAACCCGATTGTTCCAAGAATTTCGCATTTTTTTTTGTATATATCTCGTAAATGGGAGGAGCTATAGAAAAAATGTACATGAAAAATTTGTAGGAAATTTTATTTGCTATAAAAAAGGTTCAAAGTCTAAATCGCTATCAGTTCATATATGCGTAAGCCTAACCTAACTTTGATAGTTAACATTCGAATTCAGTTCTTGTTAATCGAACTTTACTCAATCATAGTAAAGTTCCGATCGCACCCAACAACTCATTTTTTATCTACTCGTACTGTGAAAATTTAAATGGTATTGTACTATATATGTACATGTGTTTTACAAAAAATATTTATGGAGTCGTGAAACAATAATAACAAGAAAGGGCTAAGTTCGGGTGCAACCGAACATTTTAAACTTTTGCAACTTTCAAAAATCATAGTCAGAGAAATACCTTAAGTTGTAAAACGTCAACCAGAGGATCAGAATCCAAGAATTTTTTTTTACTGATTTACAAATTAGGCATAAGGTTGGTTAAAAAAACGAAAATGACTATGTGTAGTACATATATAGGAGTTCGGGTAGTATCGACCCGATTTTATCTATGTATTACCATTACCCTGGGTTTCATTAAGGCACCTCACATACAATCACCAATCACATGAAGTAAAGTCAGCCGGATGTTCGAAAATCCTAATATTAGTTATATGGACTTTAGGTTAAGTATTCGCCCAATGATATATATTTTAGGAAGATATACTGTAACGTACTCAAATATTAATCGATCTATGCAGCGTAAAGTCACCCGGAAGTTCAAAAATCTTTATATTATTTGAATGGGGGCTCAGGGAAGTATTAACCCGATTTAATCCAGTTTCGATACACTAAAATAGTGTTGTCAGGAAAAGTTTCTGTCTGAATTTCAGTTATATAGTATATCTCACACATTGCTCAAAATTGAACATGTTGATTGCTTCAAAAACATTTAGACATTTTTATATTCTTTACAAAACAGATAAGAAATATTCTAGCTATTGTAATAAGTTATAAAGTCCACATAAATTAGATAATGTAGAGGCAATACAAAACATACATAAATAAAAACATAAATATACATGCATTTATGTATATGCAACAAACATACATATATGAGGCACGTATGCATTTATATGCAAAACGCATGCACTCAAGAAATATAATATAAACATATTTACTTAGGTTTGGGCAATTGATTACAAATGCACTTGTTCACTTGAAAACAGCCCAAACCATGCAACATAAATGATATGACAACACACACACACACACATGTATTGTATTGTATAGTTGAAAACAACCCCATGTGGTGTGACGTACATATACATATGTTTAATTAGATAACTAAGAACTCAAAAATAGTATATAAGATTTACAATTTAAAAATGAAATTAGAATGAATGACTTCTCACTTGAATAAGGTCTTTATTTTCCCCAACCAGTGGTAAGGATTTAAAGAATCTTATTTAAGTTTTAAGGTTTGATCTAAAAGTCAAATACACATTGACCGATATTTTCAGTCAAAAGTCAACTACAGATACATTTGGACCATTCGGTACCTATGGCTTAAACTGTTTTGGTTAGATTTAAGAATTTTTTAGTCATATGGTGATATATCTTAAGGGAATTGATAGCGCTAAGTTTTATCCCGATATACCAATTGCTTCCTGATTTGTATACTGGAAAGTAAAAGAATCAAGTGTAATTTAAAATTGTGTTATATAGGAAGTAGGCGCCAAAAGTGGGCGGTGCCATGCCCATCGTCCAATTTTCACACCGGCTCCCATAAAGCCTTTTCATACCATCCCGGGATTAAAATTTAATGTATCTGGCGCATTTTGTTACTTATTTACTGCGTTTTTAGTAGTTCTTACAGTACCGCAATATGGGGAGTAAGCGGGATTATCTCCGGATTTCATCCGCTTCCACACTGTCGGTAGATGTTTTTATGATAATTACGCGAATCACCCGAATTATATACATATATGTGTATGTATATAACCGTATATCTATCTCGATTAGTTTAAGTTGATACGTACTACCGTTAGGTGAATAAAACTATTATAACCTGTAGGGACATGTTGTACGAGTATAAAAATACTAAATAATAAGTAAGGAAGGGTTAAGTTCGGGTGCAGCCGAACATTTTATACTCTTGCAACTTGGAAGAAACAAAGCCAGGGAAATAATTTAAGGTGCAAACCGTCAACCAAAAGGTCGGAATCCAATCACTTACCTGTAGATTCACTTAATAGTGACGATGACAGGATCTGTTGAAGTCAGACCGCTTAATTACAGACCACTCTTATATAAAGTAGAACTTTTTTAGCCTTACAATTGTAATTGTAAGACTCGAAACACGAGGTATAGATACAAGAGATTCTGTTCGCCTTTTCAAAGAAGTGAGAACCTCGATATCTACTGTACAAAATTAAGCATATTTTGAAAACCTTGATGTCATTCTCGGAATAAATAAGAGGTACAAACCCTTAAAGAAATAAATGATAAATTTATAGGTACAGATTCATACGTGAAAACATTTCTCGGAATTTATTTTCATACTGCTCCATGTCATCTGCAGATGTCAAAAGAAGTTTCTTTACATTTTTAGTGCATATAAATAGGCGCTCTGATTATACTACTTACTGTCGCCCTTAAATTTAAGCGGCAACGGCAACTTACTCTCAAAAACTCCACATGCCCATATATTTTGTTAGAAACTAAAGTTGGCTGCAGAAAACGAAGAAATTGTAAATTAAAAAATTCTAAAAAATTTCTGCACACATGATTTTTATTGCTAATATAAATAGATGTAAGTGGTGAAGTACAATCGATAAAATTAAGTTTTGACGATAACACCATTCAAATGGTCTCCACGACCTCCATTGCAGGAGCGAATTCGACGAATTAAATTTTTCAGTACCTTTACACTAAATCAAGTCGTGTGTCATGAATTTTTCTTCTTTACTGGCGTAGAGACCGCTTACGCAATTATAGATGAGTTATCAACAACAAGGAAACCATTCGTCTCTTCTTTTTGCAATTTGGCGCCAATTGGAGTTTCCAAAGCCAAAGTCTTAATCTTCCTCTGCTTCCCCCGGCGGGTATTGCGTCGAAAACTTTCATAGCTGGAGTGTTTTCGTCCATACGGGGATCCAAAATTCAGACATCGCGGCATAAAGGCAGCTCATTTTCGTGCTGTCAAAAGCAGCTTTGAAATCGACGAAAAGGTGGTGATTGTCGATTCTCTCATTACGGGTCTATTCCAAGATTTGGCGCGTGGTGCATATCTGGTTAGTTGTTGATTTTCTAGGTCTATGGCGGCACTGATAAGGCCCAATCAGTTTGTTGACAATGGACTTTAATCTTTCACACAATATGCTCGATAGAACCTTATATGCGATATTTATTTATCCCACGGAAGCTGCCCCAGATTGTGAGCTCTCCCTTTTTGTGTATTGAATGAAGCTGACGCATGCTCCTTATCAGTTCTTAGCCGCCGTGTTCGCAAGCCATCGGCCCCCCGCCGCTTTGTTGCTCTTCAGGCGGGTAATTGCCATTCGAACTTCTTCATGGTCGGGCAATGGAACGTCTGCTCCATCGTCAGCGATTGGGGAATCGGGTTCGCCGTCTCCTGGCGTTATACTTTCACTGCCATTTAGCAGGCTGGAGAAGTGTGCCCTTCATAACTTTAGTATGCTCTGGGCATCGGTCGTTGGATCGCCTTGGGGGGTTCTACAAGTGTAAGCTCCGGTCCTGAAACCTTCTGTTAGCCGTCGCATCTTTTAGTAGAATTCTCGAGCGTTACCCCTGTCGGCCAGCTTATCAAGCTTTTCATACACACGCAATTCGGATTTTTTCTTTTTCTATCTGCAAATGCGTCTCGCTTCCCTCTTCAACTCTCAGCATCTATCCCGTCCCGCACGTGTTGCGGGCGAACGTAACGTTGCGAGGTTGGCAGTCTGTTTTCTCTCCGCTGCGACACGGCACTCCTCGTCGTACCAGCTATTCGTTTGTATTGTCCGAAAACCAATGGTTTCGTTTGCAGCTGTACGTAAGGAGCATGAAATGCTGTCACACAGTTATCTTATACCGAGTTGTTGATAAGTGCTCTTAGGCAGCAGGAGTGCAAGCCGAGTAGAAATTCGTTTGGCTGTCTGTTGTTATTGCAGCTTTTCGACGTAGGACCTTCCTTGTGTTTGTTGACGTGCATTTTTTGCTGCACAGA
Organism: Bactrocera tryoni; assembly: GCF_016617805.1. Taxonomy (NCBI): domain Eukaryota; kingdom Metazoa; phylum Arthropoda; class Insecta; order Diptera; family Tephritidae; genus Bactrocera; species Bactrocera tryoni. The sequence continues at coordinate 16,387,990 of NW_024396366.1, read as the reverse complement.
GGCGGGTGCTAATCTTGGCTGCAACAAGATAGTGGTCGGAGTCGATGTAAGGACATCGGAGCGTACGCACGTCTAGAACACTGGAGACGTGTCTTCCGGCTATCACAACATGATCGATCTGATTGGTTGTTTTTCGATCCGGAGATAGCCAAGCAGCTTGATGATTTTTTCTATCCTTGAATCTAGTATTTTAGATAACCATATTTCGGGACCCGGCTAAGTCGATCAGCTTCAACATAATTGGGGATGTTTCCTCGTGGAAGCTGAAGTTACCGACTGTTATGCCATGCCAATCCTTCGAGTCTTTTGGTAATTTTTCATTCGTAGTGTTTTTTCCGTGCCGAGCCCCCAACCCAGCGCACAACCCTGCGGAGGGTATGTTTCGCCTTTTCACTTTAGATCGCCTTCAAACGAATATTTTCTGAAACCGGAAGTCGTGAGCTACTTAAGTCATATGAAAAAGAATCATTTCTGGCCACTCCCAAGTGAATGGCAATCAGAGAATTTTCCTCACGTGCGTGAATTTTTATACTCTCGCAACAATGTTGCTAACGAGAGTATTATAGTTTTGTTCACATAACGGTTGTTTGTAAGTCCTAAAACTAAAAGAGTCAGATATAGGGTTATATCTACCAAAGTGATCAGGGCGACGAGTAGAGTCGAAATCCGGATGTCTGTCTGTCCGTCCGTCTGTCCGTCCGTCCGTCCGTCTGTCCGTCCGTCCGTGCAAGCTGTAACTTGAGTAAAAATTGAGATATCATGATGAAACTTGGTACACGTATTCCTTGGCTCCATAAGAAGGTTAAGTTCGAAGATGGGCCAAATCGACCACTGCCACGCCCACAAAATGGCGGAAACCGAAAACCTATAAAGTGTCATAACTAAGCCATAAATAAAGATATTAAAGTGAAATTTGGCACAAAGGATCGCATTAGGGAGGGGCATATTTGGACCCAATTGTTTTGAAAAGTGGGCGTGGCCCCGCCCTACTAAGTTTTTTGTACATATCTCGGAAACTACTATAGCTATGTCAACCAAACTCTACAGAGCCGTTTTCTTCAGGCATTTCCATATACAGTTCAAAAATGGAAGAAATCGGATAATAACCACGCCCACCTCCCATACAAAGGTTATGTTGAAAATCACTAAAAGTGCGTTAACCGACTCATAAAAAACGTCAGAAACACTAAATTTTACGGAAGAAGTGGCAGAAGGAAGCTGCATCAGGCTTTTAAAAATTGAAAATGGGCGTGACGCCGCCCACTTATGGACCAAGAACCATATCTCAGGAACTACTAGACCGATTTCAATGAAATTCGGTATATAATGTTTTCTTAACACCCTGATGACATGTACGAAATATGGGTGAAATCGGTTCTAACCACGCCTTCTTCTAATATAAAGCTATTTTGAATTCCATCTGATGCCTTCTCTGTATAATACAGTATAAACATTAGGAACCAATGATGATAGCGGAATAAAACTTTACAAAAATACGGTATTTGAAAAATATTTAAATGACGAATAATGAAATCTCGATTATCACTTTACCATGCGAGAGTATAAAATGTTCGGTGACACCCGAACTTAGCCCTTCCTTACTTGTTACACATGATTTCATCCTCCGTGTCATGAATAGCACGTTCATTATTGACTTCCAAAGCTTGAAAAGAATCTAGTTTGCTGCTAAAGACATATGGCTTCCAATAGCATCACAAGAAGTATTCTAATGTTGTTAAATCATAACTTTTTGGCGGTCAATAAATGCCACATTTTATTGAAATAATCAAATCTCCAAACTTTTCTCGCAATAATTCGGTTATTGTACGTGCTGTGCGGTAAGTAATCCCGTCTTGTTTGAACCAGATATTGTCAAAATCAATTTCTTTCAATTCGTCTTTTTAATTGGCGTAGACACCGCTTACGCGATTATAGCCAAGTTAACAACAGCGCGCTTATTTCTTCTTTTCGCTACGTGGCGCCAATTGGATATTCCAAGCGAAGCCAGGTCCTTCTCCACTTGGTCCGTCCAACGGAGTGGAGGTCTTCCTCTTCTTCTGCTTCCCCCGGCGGGTACTGCGCCGAATACTTTCAGAACTGGAGTGTTTTCATCCATCCGGACAACATGACCTAGCCAGCGTAGCCGCTGTCTTTTAATTTGCTGTACTATGACAATGTCGTCGTATATCTCGTACAGCTCATCGTTCCATCGAATGCGATATTCGCCCTGGCCAATGCGCAAAGGACCATAAATCTTTCGCAGAACCTTTCTCTCGAAAACTCGTAGCGTCAACTCATCGGTTGTTGTCATCGCCCAAGCCTCTGCACCATATAGCAGGACGGGAATTATGAGCGACTTATAGAGTTTGGCTTTTGTTCATCGAGAGAGGACTTTACTTTTCAATTGCCTACTTAGTCCGAAGTAGCACCTGTTGGCAAGAGCAATCCTGCGTTGGATTTCCAGGCTGACATTGTTGGTGGTGTTAATGCTGGTTCCTAAATAGACGAAATTATCTACAACTTCAAAGTTATGACTGTCAACAGTGACGTGAGAGCCAAGTCGCGAGTGCGACGACTGTTTGTTTGATGACAGGAGATATTTCGTTTTGCCCTCGTTCACTGCCAGACCCATTTTCTGTGCTTCTTGTCCAGTCTGGAGAAAGCAGAACTAACGACGCGGGTGTTGAGGCCGATGATATCAATATCATCGGCATACGCCAGCAGCTGTACACTCTTATAGAAAATGGTACCTTCTCTATTTAGTTCTGCAGCTCGAACTATTTTCTCCAGAAGCAGGTTGAAGAAGTCGCACGATAGGGAGTCGCCTTGTCTGAAACCTCGTTTGGTATCGAACGGCTCGGAGAGGTCCTTCCCGATCCTGACGGCGCTTTTGGTGTTACTCAACGTCAGTTTACACAGCCGTATTAGTTTTGCGGGGATACCAAATTCAGACATCGCGGCATAAAGGCAGCTCCTCTTCGTGCTGTTGAAAGCAGCTTTGAAATCGACGAAGAGGTGGTGTGTGTCGATTCTTCTTTCACGGGTCTTTTCCAAGATTTGGCGCATGGTGAATATCTGGTCGGTTGTTGATTTTCCAGGTCTGAAGTCACACTGATAAGGTCCAATCAGTTTGTTGACGGTGGGCTTTAATCTTTCACACAATACGCTCGATAGAACCTTATATGCGATGTTGAGGAGGCTAATCGCACGGTAGTTGGCGCAGATTGTGGGCTCTCCTTTTTTATGGATTGGGCATAGCACACTTAAATTCCAATTGTTGGGCATGCTTTCGTCCGACCATATTTTACAAAGAAACTGATGCATGCTCCTTATCAGTTCTTCGCCGCCGTGTTTGAATAGCTCGGCCGGCAATCCGTCGGCCCTGACGCTTTGTTGTTCTTCAGGCGGGCGATTGCTATTCGAACTTCTTCCTGATCGGGCAATGGAACGTCTGCTCCAACGTCATCGATTATGGAATCGGGTTCGCCTTCTCCTAGCGTTGTGCGTTCACTGCCATTCAGCAGGCTGGAGAAGTGTTCCCTCCATAATTTAAGTATGCTCTGCGCATCGGTGACTAGATTACCTTTGGGGGTTCTACAAGAGTATGCTCCGGTCTTGAAACCTTCTGTAAGCCGCCGCATTTTTTCGTAGAATTTTCGAGCATTATCCCTGTCGGCCAGCAAATCAAGCTCTTCGTACTCACGCATTTCAGCCTCTTTCTTTTTCTGTCTACAAATGCGTCTCGCTTCCCTTTTCAACTCTCGTAATCTATCCCAACCCGCACGTGTTGTGGTCGATCGTAACGTTGCGAGGTAGGCAGTCTGTTTTCTCTCCGCTGCGACACGGCACTCCTCGTCGTACCCTTTGTTCTTTTGTACTTTCCGAAAACTAATGGTTTCGGTTGCAGCTGTACGTAAGGAATTTGAAATGCTGTCCCCCAGTTCCTTTATACCGAGTTGTTGACGAGTGCTCTCAGAGAGCAGGAGTGTAAGCCGAGTAGAAAATCGTTCGGCTGTCTGTTGTGATTGCAGTTTCTCGACGTCGAACCTTCCTTGTGTTTGTTGGCGTGCGTTTTTTGCTGCACAGAGGCGGGTGCGAATCTTGGCTGCAACAAGATTGTGGTCGTAGTCGATGTTAGGACCTCGGAGCGTACGCACGTCTAGAACACTGGAGACGTGTCTTCCGTCTATCACAACATGACCGATCTGGTTGGTGGCTTTTCGATCCGGAGACAGCCAGGTAGCTTGATGCATCTTCTTGTGCTGGAATCTTGTACTACAGATAACCATATTTCGGGCAACGGCGAAGTCAATCAGCCTCAACCCATTTGGGGATGTTTTGTCGTGGAGGCTGAATTTACCGACCGTAGTGCCAAAGATACCTTCTTTGCCCACCCTGGCGTTAAAGTCGCCAAGCACGATTTTGACATCGTGGCGGGGGCAGCTCTCATAAGCGCGTTCCAAGCGCTCATAGAAGGCATCTTTGGTCACATCGTCCTTCTCTTCCGTCGGAGCGTGGGCGCAAATCAGCAATATGTTGAAGAACCTCGCTTTGATGCGGATTGAGGCTAGACGTTCATTCACCGGAGTGAATGATAGTACTCGGCGGCGGAGTCTCTCTCCCACCACGAATCCAACTCCAAACTTGCCCTCTTTTATATGGCCACTGTAGTAAATGTCACAAGGACCTACTCGTCTCTGTCGTTGTCCCGTCCATCGCATTTCTTGGACGGCGGTGATGTCACCCTTTATTTTCGCGAGGACATCAACCAGCTGGGCAGCGGCACCTTCCCAATTAAGGTTCCGGACATTCCATTTCATTCCAGACATTCCTTGTTTCGTTTGCCATGGTCGTCATCAAAAGGGGGGTCTCTCATCCGAGGCTGTCGTTTAGATTTCATTGGGGGGGCTTTTTACGTGGCGGGTCCCAAACCCAGCGCACAACCCTATGTAAGGGATGTTTCGCCTTCTCACATTAGTAATGAGCTGCTTGAGCCATGTGTAAAAGAATCGCTTCTGGCCACTCCCAAATGAAAGGCGATCAGAGAACTTTCCTCACTTGCGCGAACTTCTTCTTTCAATTACTGCCATAAAAAGTTCGTTATCATCGGTCTACATATGTATACAGCTTTCCATTAACAATAACAGTCTAATCAGCTTTATATCGACAAAAAAGTACGAACCGATGATTCCACCCGACCAAAAAACCGCACCAAATTTTAAATTTAGGTGTTCATGAATAAATTTTGGATTTTCTTCGCACCAAACATTTTTGTTTATTTACCACACCTCTCAGAAGAAAGTGAACCTCATAAGAGAAAATGATTTTTTTAAATATTTATAATTATTATTTTGATAATAAAATTAAATAATTCCTAAACGTTATTACAGCGTACAATTTTCGGTGAGGAAATTGCAGAAATTACTGAATACAATGATACAGAGCATGACAAGTTCTGTATTAATTCGGTTTGCATAACATTTTAGAATTTAAGTGGAAATTCGACGTACGCTACGTCGCCGTAAATGCTGAACGGTAAAAAAACGCGCTGCTTAACGCGTATGCCAATTAATAAGATACCAAATTAAAATTTTTTTATTCAGTTTCTTCGAATAATGTGTGTATGTATATTGGTTTAAGCCCTTCGTTACTTGTTTTAAATTCAAATACACCTAATTCCGTTTTTAAACGGTCTTTATTTAACATGGTTTGAAAATAATAAAATTTTAAATTTGTTGCACGATTTTATTTCATTTAGCACAATTGAAATTTTTTTGGGCATAAATTTTATTTGTCAGATTTATTTTTGCGAAATATGTTCATATTAGAAATTTAGAGGAATTATCTTTTTGTGGATACTAGAAAATTTACAGGTCAGAGCAATTGTAAATAACACAAATTTAGGAGAACGATCAATGAGTTTATTACAAGTTTTTTTGGAACCAATCTAGCTTGTAAAAACAGAATTAAAAGTATGTGTGAATGTGAATTAAATAAGCGGAAATACATATTTGACCGACTAAATAAGTCGATGAAAATAAGTTCATTGAAATGAAATTATTGAATTTCGTAAAGCTTTAAATATTTGACACAAAAAATTACATTTAGTCACCTGAGAGAAATATAGGTATGTGTATGTATATAATGTATGCATATATAAGTATAGTAGAAGTTATCTTTCTATATTCGTTGCTAATTGTACAATTGTTATATTTCTTTTTATTTTTTTATTATCCACGAATATATTTATTGTCTAGCTCTGCCCTTCTCAAGACATTATAATCAATACATAAGGAGAAAAATCTTTAATATGTACTAACCAAAAACTCATACTCAACAGCATTGAAGTCTTCAAAGAGGCGTACGATACATTTGTGAACGCCAATTTCTGTCTTTTTTTTAAACATTATATTATACTATATTATTTGACTTTAATATTTTTGGATTCTTAATTTAACAGTGATAAAGTTAACGTTGCACTGCAAACACTTTTTAACTTTTCACTCTATTTAGTTAACCCTTATGTGATCCTATTCAAAAACCTAAATGTATGCTTTATTGGTATGTATATATATATATATGTATATACTTATGTATGTATAGCGAAATATTGGTTACCAGCCTCACTTTTCAACTTTTTAATAATGTGATTTAGAATGACAGATGTTCCAGTCGTAATATTAAGAGAAGTTAACCCTATGATTATTTCTATTTACTAAAACATTTAGGCTGTTCACGAAAAGGTGGTTATCGGGTTATGGGGTTATGTGATTAAGTAAACAACAACAAAATGCGGTATGACAAAATAACCAACTTGACCAACCTAGACCCTTGTTTACAGATTATGTGGTTGTTTGCTTATTTCCAGTGTTAGAAAGTCGTTGGAATTTTACTAAATGACAGCACAAAAAATAAATGAAACTAAGCGAATGGCAATTCCATTTAGATTTTCTTATTGGAAAATCTGCTATTAACAGCTGTTTTTTGTTTACAATCAGCAAATTAAAACCGAAATAAAAAGCATCGAAAAGCATCACCAAGCATCAAAAATCATCAATAATTATCAAAAATTATTATTTATACAAAGAATTTCTTGAACCCTTAAAATTCGGATTACTTAATAAGCACATACCTTCCATAAAGTCCATTTCCTGAATAGCAGAACTTATTTTAAATTCGACTATTTTTATACTCTCGCAAAAATGTTGCTAAGGAGAGTATTATAGTTTTGTTCACATAACGGTTGTTTTTAAGTCCTAAAACTAAAAGAGTCAGATATAGAGCTATATATATCAAAGTGATCAGGGTGACGAGTAGAGTTGAAATCCGGATGTCTGTCTGTCCGTCCGTCCGTCTGTCCGTCCGTCCGTCCGTGCAAGCTGTAACTTGAGTAAAAATTGAGATATCATGATGAAACTTGGTACACGTATTCCTTGGCTCCATAAGAAGGTTAAGTTCGATGATGGGCAAACTCGGCCCACTGCCACGCCCACAAAATGGCGGAAACCGAAAACCTATAAAGTGTCATAACTAAGCCATAAATAAAGATGTTAAAGTGAAATTTGGCACAAAGGATCGCATTAGGGAGGGGCATATTTGGACGCAATTTTTTTGGAAAAGTGGGCGTGGCCCCGCCCCCTACTAAGTTTTTTGTACATATCTCGGAAACTACTATAGCTATGTCAACCAAACTCTACAGAGTCGTTTCCATCAGGCATTTCCATATACAGTTCAAGAATGGAAGAAATCGGATAATAATCACGCCCACCTTCCATACAAAGGTTATGTTGAAAATCACTAAAAGTGCGTTAACCGACTAACAAAAAACGTCAGAAGCATTGAATTTTTCGGAAGAAATGGCAGAAGGAAGCTGCACCCAGGTTTTTTTTTAAAAATTGAAAATGGGAGTGGCCTCGCCCACTTATGGACCAAAAACCATATCTCAGGAACTACTTTATCGATTTCAATGAAATTCGGTATATAATATTTTCTTAACACCCTGATGACATGTACGAAATATGGGTGAAATCGGTTCACAACCACGCCTTCTTCCAATATAACGCTATTTTGAATTCCATCTGATGCCTTTTCTGTATAATACGAGTATATACATTAGGAACCAATGATGATAGCGGAATAAAACTTTACAAAATACGGTATTTAAAAAATATGTAAATGACGTATAATGAAATCTCGATTATCACTTTATCGTTCGAGAGTATAAAATGTTCGGTGACACCCGAACTTAGCCCTTCCTTACTTGTTCTTTTTAAACTTTGTTTAGGCATTTTATAAGGAGGAATTTCATTGAACTAAAATTGTAAACAATGAACAGCTGTTTGTGTAAAAATAAGCAAATAACCATACATAGGATGTTCACGGAGCACAGAGGTTATTTTTAATTTAATAATCACACAACCCGATAACTACCTTACCGTGAACAGCCTAATTAATTTTTTTTTTTTAATGGCGTAGACACTGCTTACGCGGTCATAGCCGGTTACTAAAATATTATTCAATTAAAATATATATACAGTTCTTTAATGAATTTAATTAGATTCAAAACCTCCTTTTATCTATCTGCTTCTTTTTAATTGGCGTAGACACCGTAGACATCGCGATTATAGCCGAGTTAACAACAGCGCGCCAGTCGTTTCTTCTTTTCGCTACGTGGCGCCAATTGGATATTCCAAGCGAAGCCAGGCCTTCTCCACTTGGTCCTTCCAACGGAGTGGAGGTCTTCCTCTTCCTCTGCTTCCCCCGGCGGGTACAGCGTCGAATACTTTCAGAGCTGGAGTGTTTTCGTCCATTCGGACAACATGACCTAGCCAGCGTAGCCGTTGTCTTTTAATTCGCTGAACTATGTCAATGTCGTCATATATCTCGTACAGCTCTTCGTTCCATCGAATGCGATATTCGCCGTGGCCAACGCGCAAAGGACCATAAATCTTTCGCAGAACTTTTCTCTCGAAAACTCGTAACGTCGACTAATTGGTTGTTGTCATCGTCCAGGCCTCTGCACCATATAGCAGGACGGGAATTATGAGTGACTTATAGAGTTTGGTTTTTGTTCGTAGAGAGATGACTTTGCTTCTCAATTGCCTACTCAGTCCGAAGTAGCACCTGCTGGCAAGAGTTATCCTGCGTTGGATTTCTAGGCTGGCATTGTTGGTGGTGTTTACGCTGGTTCCAAGATAGACGAATTTATCTAGGACTTCAAAGTTATGACTGTCAACAGTGACGTGAGAGCCAAGTTGCGAGTGCGACGACTGTTTGTTTGATGACAGGAGATATTTCGTCTTGCCCTCGTTCACTACCAGATCAATCATCGGCAAACGCCAGCAGCTGTACACTCTTATAAAAGATGGTACCTTCTCTATTAAGTTCTGCAGCTCGAACTATTTTCTCCAGAAGCAGGTTGAAAAAGTCGCACGATAGGAAATCGCCTTGTCTGAAACCTCGTTTGGTATCGAACGGCTCGGAGACGTCATTTTCGATTCTGACGGAGCTTTTGGTGTTGCTCAACGTCAGTTTACACAGCCGTATTAGTTTTACGAGTATACCAAATTCAGACATCGCGGCATAAAGGCAGCTCCTCTTCGTGCTGTCGAAAGGAGCTTTGAAATCGACGGAGAGGTGTCAATTCTTCTTTCACGGGTCTATTCCAAGATTTGGTGCATGGTGAATATCTGTTCGGTTGTTGATTTGCCAGGTCTAAAGCCACACTGATAAGTTCCAATCAGTTGGTTGACGGTGGGCTTTAATCCTTCACATAATACGCTCGATAGAACCTTATATGCGATGTTGAGGAGGCTAATCCCACGGTAGTTGGCGCAGATTGTGGGGTCTCCTTTTTTATGGATTGGACATAGCACACTTAAATTCCAATCGTTAGGTATGCTTTCGTCCGACCATATATATATCATTATTAGTTCTTCGCCGCTATGTTTGAATAGCAGGGCCAGTAATCCATCGGCCCCCACCGCTTTGTTGTTCTTCAGGCGGGTAATTGCTATTCGAACTTCTTCATGGTCGGGCAATGGAACGTCTGCTCCATCGCCATCGATTGGGGAATCGGGTTCGCTTTCTCCTGGCGTTGTGCGTTCACTGCCATTCAGCAGGCTGGAGAAGTGTTCCCTCCATAATTTAAGTATGCTCTGGGCACCGGTGACTAAATCACCTTTGGGGGTTCTACAAGAGTATGCTCCGGTCTTGAAACCTTCCGTAAGCCGCCGCATTTTTTTGTAGAATTTATTTACTTATTTATTTAGTAAAGTCTATGAACATTACTTCTTACAGACTAATGAAAAACTAGGATACATACTAGAATTCTAAAAAAATTAAATTACAAGAACACGACTAGATAACTTAAACTAGAAAACAGAATTGAGGGTATTAATGAAGGATACCGTAGAGTGAGAAAAATCAAGAAGAACTTTCTCGGAAATCGAGTTAAACTCCCGCATAACCCTCTTGAAAGGAGCATATTTAGCAAAATTAGTACTTTCCTTTTTGTAATAAAATGGGGAAATGGATCTGAGAAAACGCTGGGGAGTATTGAAGTTAAGTTAGGTTAGGTTTAGGTTTAGATTAATAAGTAGGGACAGTCAATATCACAGTTAAAGACAAATGAATGGGAGAGAACGGACCGTCGATTTTCCAGTGATTTAAGATGTAAAAGCGGAGCGGAGAGCATATTTAAGAGAGATCTTTTGAACGCGCTCGATCCTGTTAATTGACGATATGAAAAGTATCAATATCACATTGAAGTTTGAGTACATCTTATGTGTTTTTGATTAATGCAAGAATTTTTAAGTCATCTGCATATAACAGAAAGTTGGCGAAAGAGAAGCAACAGGAAATGTCATTGATAAACAGCACAAAGAGAAGTGGACCCAAGGCGCTTCCTTGTGGGACTCCGAAGACGCAATGAATGAATCAGATGACACTCCATCGACAGTGACAACGCATCGTCTGTTTTGCAGATATTATTTAATCCACTTCAAGAAGACCGAGTGAAACCCTAGAGATGATAATTTTTTAATTAGAATATTGTGTGATACTTTATCAAAGGCTTTAGAGAAATCTGTGTAGACACAATCAGTGGAGCGCCCAGAGAAAAACCCATGCTGATTGACATTAATTATTAATTTTACTGCCAAAAATAATTTATTTTTAAGAGAACACTCAAAAATTTTCGAAATAGTAGAAAGTTTAGAAATAGACCTGTAATTGGAGACATCATCTTTTCTACCACCTTTATGAATAGGGGTAATGTACGTCAATTTCTAGTTAGAAATAAAATCCCCGGTGGCGAGAGACTTATAATTCGAAATAGTAGAAAGTTTAGAAATAGGCCTGTAATTGGAGACATCATCCTTTCTACCACCTTTATGAATAGGGGTAATGTACGTCAATTTCTAGTTAGAAATAAAATCCCCGGTGGCGAGAGACTTATTGAAGATAAGCATGAGAGGATACAATAAGGCAGTACAATTTTTTATAAGTACGGGCGGAAGCCCGTCCAAATTCAATTTGGACGAAGACTTAATATCACAAATAGCCTTGGCAATATCGTCCTGCGAAAGACACAGTGAGCCAAAATTTATGGATGGGAAGTTATCAGCTGAAAAAGTGGAACTAGTACCAGGATCATCTTGAACATAGTTCGATTTGGAAAATTCAGCGAACAAATTTGAGATTTCGACCGGAGTGCATGACGACTTATCACCCCAGCGTAAAGCAGAGGGAATGGCCGAACACGCTCTTTTAGATTTTACAAAGCTCCAAAAGAACTTACGGTTCGACTTAATTGAAGACTCCGTATTATTAATAAACCTTTAATAGAGGAGATTATCCAATTTATTAAACAGTTTTTTGTAGTGCTGATATTGAACATAGGAAACATGAGATTTAGTTGAAGAGAATTTTCTATAATATTTATTTCTAAGATTTTTTTAGACGTTTAAGGTAAGGGTTTTAGGTTTGAGCGGGATATTATAATGACAAAATTCCTGAATTGATTTCTTAAAAATGGAGAAACTATTAGCTGTATCAAGACCCGATAGTAAATCATCCCATTTAATTTCAAAGAGCTGATTGTTGAGTCGTTCAAAGTCACAAAATGCAAAATTAAAACCAAGCTCATCAATAGGTTTAACAGGAGCGAAAAGATAAGTATCCACCTCTAACGCTAACGGAGAATTATGGATGGTGGCTGGAGTAATTGAAGAGAATCCATCCAGAAACCTTAATTTTAAATTATCACTGAGAAAGACTAAGTCAAGAAATCGATCGAGACTATTTGAATATGAGTTGATTTGAATCAGATTGAGACCAAGCAAGCTATCATTGAGAAATAACTCCTGAGGAGACGAAAAATTTGAAGGAATAAGAGCAGGACTATTGGAACGGTTGCCAGACGATATTTCTTAAATTAAATTCACCCAAAACACAAATATTATTCTCTTTCACCTTATTTAATACCAGCGAGGAAATATTATTTGCGTGCAACTTATACAACTCTAGCGGACTATTAGGAGAGATGTATGAGACTGCAATGAACAGAGCAGCATTGACACAGATACATAGTTGGTCCAGAATAGAATCTTCATTCTCAAGCATAATTAAGCGAGGATGATATTTGCGATGAACTGCTAAGAGAACTCCACCTCCTCTTAGACAGCCAGTATTTTCGTGATCTCTGTCCTTGCGGAAGACATAATAGAGATTTGAATCAAAGTATTCGCTATCAAAATAACTAGAATTCAGCCAAGTCTCAACAATAACGATAATATCAAAATCCAAACGTGAAGAAAAATTGCGAATAATACATATTTGATTTACACCTAATACCCGATAAATTTTGGTAGTAGACCTTAAGACAAGAGCCAGTTGAGGAAGGTGCAGAAAACCCATGAGTAGAATCGCGATTAATAGGCGCTTCAATTAATCTGCAGCGCTGTTTTCCCCTCTCTTTGAAAAAAACTTAAAGGGGCACAACTTAATGCCAGAAGGCCACACTGAAGAGGAGAAAACGGCACTAAAAAAGATGGGGACACACCTAGCCTAAAGTTTATCCTCTTAAGATTATTAATAACGGTATCTTTCTTAATTAATTTATAACATAGAAGATGCTCTCTATCAACATTAGCATGTTTAACAACAAAAGATATAATATCTTCTTCAGTGACTGAGCTCTTAAAGGCAGATAAGTGAATCCATTTCTTGGGTATGACGACATCAAGATCAACTTTGGCATTAACACCAACAACAGTTGAAGTGGCTGGGGAGTTTTTGTTCCTGGTACTCACTTTTAACTTCAAATTTCTGTTAGCAGTAATTGAAGTAGAAGAGTTTAGGTTAACAGAATCATCAACAGCAACTGATTGAGCCGCATTGACAGCGACGGAGGGACGATCTGGTTTAGCAGCAACTGTTGAATTGTTTTTGGCTTTCGAATGAGTGTTGATATTCCTAGCAACAGCGTCAGCATATGTATTGGCATAATTAACAGCATTGGTAGCAGCAGGAGGTCTAACCGCAGGAGCACAGTAATCCACGCTGACAATACCAGAAGAAACTGAAACAGCAACGTTGGACGAGGCTGTATTTGTACCATTGACAGCAGCCGTAGAGAGAGTGGAGCCAGCAGCAGACGGAGCGGAAGAGATTGCTTTCGGTGTAGAGGGAGCGAGATAATCCATACTCACTTCCAATACCAGATAATTAAGCACCGCATTTACATTAATAGGATTATTAGGCTCCAACAAAGGTTCAGTTACTTCCTTGTTTAATTGACCATTGCGCACTAATGCCGACGCAGGCGGCGAACGAATGGAATTTCTCCGAACAACCGCGCACACTTTACAATAAAAAGCATTTCTGGATTTCAGCAAAAAATCGACATCAGCCTGTGATAAATTCACACACCACAAGTGGACGAATTGATTACACTATGGCAGCTGATCTTGGGCTGAGCACGATCAACTCTCTGGCCACAAACACACAGCATTAATATATGTAGATTAAATAATAGAACGCGGAGCAGAGAAAAAATACGTCCGTTTACAGTGACGACCGATTACGAATCGATTTATGGCTTTTTTTGTTAGATAGACGCATCCTTAGCTGCTTAAGGCTTCCAAATCTTTCTTTTAAAAGCCCAAAACAATGCTCTACTCTCACCCGATATTTGGGCGTTTCCATCCAACTGTCTTGTTTTGCTTCTGTAAGGGTTCATTAACGTTCCAGATAAAGGGTATTCCGAGTCCCCAGCAATCCATTGCTGTGAAGAAAAATACTGCTAATTTTGGTGAAAAAGGTGACCAACCACAACATGTCGAATTACTCGTTTATAGTCACAAACTATTTGTGCTTTTATTGAATATATGTGATTTCTGGAGAAGTATGATGTATGGTCTTCAATTGGCGATTCTGTTAATTTAATCTCGGTTCCATCAATATATCCAATACAAAACGATAACTCATCAAAGGTATCCGATACTATTTTCGATCGTTCAACCTCATCGAGCCAATATATGTATATACTTAGATTGATGACGCAAGAACACTCTAAAATTTGTCACAATTTTTATATATGCTGCGCTTTCTCCCGACGAACCCAATCGAAACCCTAATTGCAATTCGACAGAAAATTGCTTACATGAGTGCGCTTTGTTGAATTCCTCATCGTATTTTATTAAATCAACCAGCATATTATATTGGTCTCTATCTACTTTTAACATTTGGCGGAATCGGTCTTCGTCCAGTGTTGTCAAAATATTATTGCGCCAAATGTCTGACTTAGGTATTGTGCTATAAACTCCTCGCCGACATTCCATAACAACGGATATATTGTCAGCCAATTCATCTAACACTGCATCCACTGCGTCATCATCACTTTCGATTTCTAGAAAAAAAATTGTTATTAACTAAAATTCTGCATAAAAATATTTCTTATCTTCAATGTCCATAATTTCCTCAGCAACTTCATTAATTAAAGCGTCAGTTAATTTTTCTCTAAAACTTTTTTTCGGCATATTTTCCAATTTGTGCGAACATTTTGTTTACAAACAATGTTTTTCTTCACCGATCAGCTGTGAATTAATGGTATTTGCAAGGGTTGCACAGAAATCACAAAAAAGACGTTCACTGTTGATGGTAAATATTTGCAATTGCATAATTTTGCAAGTTCTGATGCACAAGATTCTGAATTGCCCTATTGTAAATAGTCCATGGTATTTGGGAAAATTCGTGGATCATATTCACATATTTCTGGAATTTAGCTGTAGCACAACCATCAACTGTGGTATATGTGGATAAGAATAAGAATAATGTTGGTAAAATTTTAACCTCAGCCACATACTGGTATTAGAACTATTCTTCCTTTATATCTCTACATCTTATAAAATATAGCCTTAAAATGTGTATGTTACCTCACAGCTCAGCTAAATCTTAACCGATTTTATTCCGGTTTTTTGCAAAACATACCTTGAGCCCTCCTCTCCAACGTAGGATATTTTGCCTTATAACGGCGCGACAATAAGCAAAAAAACCTCAAAAATAAACTAATTTTATCTTCACACTCCAATATCTTTAAAACTACTGCATCAATTTAGAAAGGAAAAAACGATGTAATGAATTGAACATTTCTTAAGCAAATTGCATCAGTTATTGCATTGTTCATATTAATATTAATACAAAAAAAAATTAAAATATAAACCCCTTTTAACATTTTTTATTCTGTTTTATGCGAGCTTCGTTATTATTGTCGCCTGTTGCTGCGTACAGGAGAAGCGCAAAACATTAATGAAAAAAAAGAGTTGAATTGAAACAGGTGTATACAGAGAACTTAAAACGTAGAGAAGGTGCAAATTGAATTCTGTATGATGTTCGATTGGACGGCTAACAGAGCTTATAAGATTGAAGTAAGGAATTCACCATTCTCGCTGCTATTTAGCAGATATGAGCACGTTCAATGGCAGAAATATATGTAAAACGACAGAATTCTTGCGAGAATGAGTAAAGAGAAATGCTTTGAAGAAAAATATACAAACTCACACAAAGAATGTAAAAAAGCATTCTCTGAGTAACATATGCATGTATTATATGAACCATTGTCACATAAGTATGCGTGTTTATTTTGTGTTATAAGAACCATTGTTTTCCGAAAAATGGAAAAAATTTATGTTATAAAATTTAACAAAAAATAATTTTCTATAAATTATTATTTCAAAAATGATATTAATTTCGACTATTATGAAATTAACTTAAATGTGCTCATATAAACACTTCCATTCATTCCTTCCATTTCTTAAAAAAAATTAATGACCTTCATGAAATATGCATATTCGCATTATTTCGTTATCATTTCCATATTTGTACCAATAGAATTTCTATTGTACATATATTATTTCTTTGGCACATTTGTCTGTATGTTTACGAAAGCAAATGCGAGCCACATACATACATTCATAATAACAAGTGTCGCACGCTTCTTTCGTATCTCCGTTTTCATGGTCAACCAATGGCCGAAACTTGCGTTTTGTCAAAGAGTCAAGTGCTGAACAAATTGAGCACGACAGACTGCAAGCGACATCTGTCAAATATTAAAATACACACGTTCTTATGGACACAGTTATGTAGTTGTGCAGCTGGCTTAATAACTGTGTCCCTAAGAACGTGTGTATTCTAATATTTGTCGCGCTCATTGGTTCAGCACTTATGTGATGATAGAAAATCCGAGCTGTGCCGAAAGAAACTAACAAACGATCGCCGATTGTTACCGCTTCTCTTGCTGCTCGAACAGCGTCGCCTACAAGCTAGCGTAAATATGTATGAAGATGTATGAGCGTGCATACATATCGACGCAGATTTTTGCGAGTCACGGAAAAATATTTTAGACAAATATTGTAAATCGACAACGGCTATGTTGCCACTTTTGTCACTTCTTTCTGTGAAGAAGCATCAGAAAGTTGTTCAATTTATGATTTTTAGCTTTTGCCATCGTCACGAAAAGACGCTTGTTGGCAAAGGCATGCTCGAGGAGATGTTACGGCGTCTGTTTCTATGAATGAAGCGAGGTTGCTTGTGGAATTTGCGCCTGCGTTTATGAATGAAATTGTTATTGCTGTAAAATTTACTACATTTGGGCTTCGCCAATTCGGCTGCCATATTGACTTGCCATGCTTATGCTATTTAGGCAATTGTTGTTTTTGTAGAACAATGTTTCAATTTTTTGTTGGTGACATATTCACATGTGTACGCATATGTATGTTTGTATGCTTATGCATTAGTTGGTCGGAAGTGTATTCAAATATATTTACATACATACATATGTATAAGTATAAATGAATGTACATATGTACATATATGAATATGCAGATCAATCCGCGCACAAGTCATATGTGTATTGATAAGTGATAAAATCATTATTTGAATTTCTGAATGCGCACATGCGTATACATGCAATCATATGAGCAGATAATAAGATTAATATGATAGACGATATATGTACATATTTATATATTGTTGTGATAAATTCAATTTCTATTACTAAGAAACATAATATAAAAATATTTATTAGTATAGTATAATATGTAAAAATCAAATTAAATTATTAAATATACAAGTCTAAATTGACTGTAAATAGTACTATGCATGCATTCATACAAAATTATACTCATATCATAATTATTTTTACATGCCAATATGGAAATGCCGACGACAAAACGCAAAAGCATACATATTTGCATACATTGCAAAAGCAAAATTGAAGCATGGAAATATCACAATGGTGTGTTGGGAGTATCATAAGGAGCATGCATACATACATATATTTATGTGTCTTCATATTTTTCTTCAATATTCCTTGAATGCGCATACATGCTATGGCATCATATGCCTTACATATATTATTTCTCTTCATATTCTCTGTTTGAGTATGTGGAGAACTGTTAAAAATGTTAACATTTCACAACGTAAATTCTGAAGTTGTGAGGTGAATTCCGTACTCCAATCTTATAAATTGTTCGACATCGAACCTGCACCTTCTCTATGTTTTATGTTCTCTGACCTAGCCATCGCAGCCGCTGTCTTTTAATTCGTTGAACTATGTCAATGTCGTCGTATATCTCGTACAGCTCATCGTTCCATTCCATGTGATATTCGCCGTGGCCAATGCGCAAAGGACCATAAATCTTTCGCAGAACCTTTCTCTCGAAAACTCGTAACGTCGACTCATCGGTTGATGTCATCGTCCAAGCCTCTGCGCCATATAGGAGGACGGGAATTATGAGGACCTATAGAGTTTGACTTTTGTTCGTCGAGAGAGGACTTTACTGTTCAATTGCCTACTCAGTCCGAAGTAGCACCTGTTGGCAAGAGCAATCCCGCGTTGGATTTCTAGGCTGACATTGTTGGTGGTGTTAATACTGGTTCCTAAATAGACGAAGTTATCTACAACTTGAAAGTTATGACTGTCAACAGTGACGTGACAGCCAAGTCGCGAGTGCGACGACTGTTTGTTTGATGCTAGGGAGTCGCCTTGTCTGAAACCTCGTTTGGTATCGAACGGCTCGGAGAGGTCCATCCCGATTCTGACGGAGCTTTTGGTGTTGCTCAACGTCAGCTTACACAGCCGTATTAGTTTTGCGGGGATACCAAATTCAGACATCGCGGCATAAAGGCAGCTCCTTTTCGTGCTGTCGAAAGCAGCTTTGGAATCGACGAAGAGGTGGTGTGTGTCGATTCTCCTTTCAGGGGTCTTTTTCAAGATTTGGCGCATGGAGAATATCTGGTCGGTACGCTCGATAGAACCTTTTACACGATGTTGAGGAGGCTAATCCCACGGTAGTTGGCGCAGTTTGTGGGGTCTTCTTTTTTATGGATTGGGCATAGCACACTTAAATTCCAATCGTCGGGCATGCTTTCGTCCGACCATATTTTACAAAGAAGCTGATGCATGCACCTTATCACTTCTTCCCCGCCGCTTTGTTGTTTTTCAGCCGGGCAGTTGCTATTCGAACTTCTTCATGGTCGGGTAATGGAACGTCTGCTCCATCGTCGTCGATTGGGGAACCGGGTTCCCCTTCTCCTGGCGTTGTGCGTTCACTGCCATTCAGCAGGCTCGAAAAGTGTTCCCTCCATAATTTAAGTATGCTCTGGGCATCGGTGACTAGATCACCTTTGGGGGTTCTACAAGAGGATGCTCCGGTCTTGAAACCTTCTATAAGCCGCCGCATTTTTCTGTAGAATTTTCGAGCATTACCCCTGTCGGCCAGCTTATCAAGCTCTTCGTACTTACGCATTTCTGCCTCTTTCTTTTCCTGTCTGCGAATGCGTCACGCTTCCCTCTTCAACTCTCGGTATATATATATACCCATCCCGCTCGTTTTGTGGTCGATCGTAACGTTGCGAGGTAGGCAGTCTGTTTTCTCTCCGCTGCGACACGGCACTCCTCGTCGTACCAGCTGTCCGTTTGCACTTTCCAACAACCAATGGTTTCGGTTTCAGCTGTACGTAAGGAGTTTGAAATGCCGTCCCACAGTTCCTTTATACCGAAGTGTTGACAAGTGCTCTCAGCGAGCATCAGTGCAAGCCGAGTAGCATATCGTTCGGCTGTGTGTTGCGACTGCAGCTTCTCGACGTCGAACCTTCCTTGTGTTTGTTGACGTGCGTTTTTTGCTGCACAGAGGCGGGTGCGAATCGTGGCTTCAACAAGATAGTGGTCCGAGTCGATGTTAGGACCTCGGAGCATACGCACGTCTAGAACACTCGAGACGTGTCTTCCGTCTATCACAACATTATCGATCTGGTTGGTGGCTTTTCGATCCGGAGACAGGCAGGTAGCTTGATGTATCTTCTTGTGCTGGAATCTAGTACCACAGATAAACATATTTCGGGCCCCGGCGAAGTCAATCAGCCTCAACCCATTTGGAGATGTTTCGTCGTGGAGGCTGAATTTACCGACCGTAGTGACAAAGATACCTCCTATGCTCTCCCTGGCGTTAAAGTCGCCAAGCTCGATTTTGACATCGTGGCGGGGGCAGCTCTCATAAGTGCGCTCCGCGCACTCATAAAAGACATCTTTGGTCACATCGTCCTTCTCTTCCGTAGGGGGCGTGGGCGTAAATCAGTGATATGTTGAAAAAACTCGCTTTGATGCGGATTGTGGCTAGACGTTCATTCACCGGAGTGAATGATAGTACTCGGCGACGGAGCTCTCTCCCACCACGAATCCAACACCAATCTTGCGCTACTTTATATGGCCACTGTAAATTCCACAAGGACCTACTCGTCTCTGTCCTTGTCCCGTCCATCGCATTTCTTGGACGCCGAGGATGTCAGCCTTTATTTTCGCGAGGGCATCAACCAGCTGGGCAGCAGCACCTTCCCAATTAAGGGTCCGGACATTCCAGGTGCATGCCCTGATATCGTAGTCGTTATTTCGTTTGCCATGGTCGTCATCAACAGGGGCGTCTTTCATCCGAGGCTTGTTGTTTCTTTTCATTGGGGGTGTTTTTAACGTGGCGGGTCCCAAACCCAGCGCACAACTCTATGTGGGGGATGTTTCGCCTTCGAACGGATGTTCTTAGGCTACCCAGAGGATACTTGGTCAAAGACCGGAAGGTGTGAGCTGCTTGAGCCATGTGTAAAATTATCGTTTCTGGCCACTCCCAAGTGAATGGCGATCAGAGAACTTTCCTCAATTGCTTGAACTTCTACACATGACTCCATCCTCCAACATACTGACACTTAAATTGCAATAACTTCACTTCCAATCTATGAAATGTCATGAAATTCTCACTGGACAATCGATAAAAATACCAGAATCTAACGTGGCATCTCGACAGGATAAAACTTATGTTATACTAACTGTATTACTGTGCCTATTGCCTGTTGAGACTCCATATACTCCACATACTAATTAGTATTCCATATATTGAAAGCAATAAGCTGTCACTTTTGCAGTTTGACAGCGCAGTTTTAATTTCTATGAAAGTTTCGAAGAGGCAACATATCCCATTTGCACGTATGCTGACGGCATTTTCATTTTGGTAATATGAAATTTAGTAGAGCGAGTATTGTTTAAATGAGTTAAGCATCCACCCCCTCTACCCGGTAAAACTGGCGCATCCTAATAAAACAGCGCAATTCACCACAGAATGCTTCTGCAAAGCAAAACTAATAACTCACCACACCTATACCAACCCAACCAACAAAAGGAATGGACAACGGGGAAGCTGACACTTTCGTCACACACTATCCGCATAGCAAAATTCGTCTACAAGACATTCGCTTGTGCACTGTCAACTTACGTTTTCTTTCCGTCACCGATCTCGGGCGCTGTGTTCATCTAATAAACCGAACGAAGGAATCGACAAATCATTTCGTTGCCCTCGGAACCGTTTTTTATACAACCATCTTTATTGTAACGATCACAACTTAATAAAACTAAAATAAACTTTAATCTATGTATCCGAAATAAATCGCATTTTAACTTATAAGTGGTACTCGAGTGCAAGTGCTTTATTAACAATCTAAATAGTAGTGGATGTTCCCACGAATTGGGCATCCAGATATTCAAGTATTAAGAAAAAAAAATTATAAAAATAAAGTACATTTTTCCAAAGAATTAATATTTAGTTTAATATTGTTAATTTACAGAAAAATTATTCAAATTGGGTTGGAAATGAGCGAAGTCTTAAATTTAATAAATTTATACAAACATAAATCAAAATATCATTACTCATTTAAAATTTTTTTATTTTAATTGGTGTATACAATTTATGCCGCAATTATTATATACTTATACTTATTTTTAATTACATAAAGATCCTTTTTTTATTTCCACATAAAAGATTTAAACAGTTCAAGAGCTCAAAACATGCGCTACATCAGCTACCTACCCGACGGCATTTCGCAAAATGATAAAATAAAATTTTCAAGAGCTCAAAGCATGCGCTACATCAACTCAAACCTACCCAGCTTACGCCTTTGCGCAAATGATTATGTTACGATAACAAATGCCCACATACAGATAGCACAACAGATAGCAATAGAATTGACACTTAGTATGCCATAAATTTTATCCTGTCGAGATGCCCCGTAACGCACGAGTCGACATATTTAGTAGATGGCGCCACGAAGTCTGTTTACTGTGGAAAGTTGCTTGTATGTAACATTCGTTTATTTTATATGAAAAAAGATTCTCGATACTTGCAACATCCTCAATATTTGCACCGAGCTCGGTTTTCATTACGTGCAAGAATCGAGGTACTACTGTATTCGGTATCTGGGTTCGGTTGTAAAATTTTTGGTCATACATATGTTGGCACACTGCAACGGCATTGTTCGGGAAAAGTTTGGGTCGGCTTTAGTATACCATCCCACGATTTCAGGGTTAAAAGTGGCATGGTTGGATAGTGCTGATGCTCCAGATTAAGAATATATATAATTATTGCCGGCGCAAACTTATAGTTTTCGACATATTTGCATTTAAAGTTGAAAATTTTGCAAATTTAATTTTGCAATTTCTCGACTTATGGTTAGTTTTTCTTCCGTATTATAAACTTTTTATACACTTACAATTCACTACAATATTTCTACATATTTATTTTTTATTAATATTTTAGATGTTTGCTTAAAATAAGCATTTTATATTTTACATAAATATTATTACACGCACAATAACAATAAGTGTTCCGTGTTGTCAAATAATAAGTGTTACCATATCACAAATGATTGAAAATAAAATAAACGCAAATGCATCAAATGTCGCGATATTTTCATCCTGCTTACGCGATTATAGCCGAGTTAACAACAGCGCGCCAGTCGTTTCTTCTTTTCGATATGTGGCGCCAATTGGATATTCCAACCGTAGCCAGGTCCTTCTCCACTTGGTCCTTCCAACGGAGTCGAGGTTTTCCTCTGCCTCTGTTTCTCCCGACAAGTATTGCGTCGAATACATTCAGAGCTGGAGTGTTTTCGTCCATTCGGACAACATGACCTTGCCAGCGTAGCGGCTGTCTCTTAATTCGCCGTACTATGTCAGTGTCGTCGCATATCTCATTCAGATCATCGTTCCATCCCATGTGCTATTCGCCGTGGCCAATACGCAAAGGACCATAAATCTTTCGCAGAACCTTTCTCTCGAAAACTCGTAACGTCGACTCATCAGATGTTGCCATCTCAAGCCTCTGCGTCATATAGCAGGGCGGGAATAATGGTGACTTATAGAGTTTAGTTTTTGTTCGTCAAGAGAGGACTTTACTTCACAATTGCCTACTCAGTCCGAAGAGGCACCTGTTGACAAGATTTATCCTGAGTTGGCTTTCCAGGCTGACATTTTTGGTTGTGTGTGTACTGATTCCAAGATAGACGAAATTATATACGACTTCAAAGTTATGACTGTCAACAGTGACGTGAGAGCCAAGTCGCGAGTGCGACGACTGTTTGTTTGCTGACAGGAGTGCACTCGTTCACTGCCGGACCCATTGTCTTTGCTTCCTTGTCCAGTCTGGAGGAAGCAGAACTAACGGCGCGGGTGTTGATGTCAATGATATCAATATCATCGACATACGCCAGCAGCTGTACACTCTTATAAAAGATTGTACCTGCTCTATTTAGTTTTGAATATCGAACTATTTTCTCCAGAAGCAGGTTGAAAAAGTCGCACGATAGGGAGCCGCCTTGTCTGAAACCTCGTTTGGTATCGAACGGCTCGGAGAGGTCCTTCCCGATCCTGACAGAGCTTTTGGTGTTGCTCAACGTCAGCTTACACAGCCGTATTAGTTTTGCGGGGATACCAAATTCAGACATTGCGGCATAAAGGCAGCTCCTTTTCGTGCTGTTGAAAGCAGTTTTGATATCGACGAAGAGGGGGTGTGTGTCGATTCTCCTTTCACGGGTCTTTTCCAAGATTTGGCGCATGGTGAATATCTGGTCGGTTGTTGATTCGCCAGGTCTTAAGCCACACTAATCGGTTTGTTGACGGTGGGCTTTAATCTTTCACACAATACGCTCGATAGAACCTTATACGCGATGTTGAGGAGGCTTATCCCACGAAAGTTGGCGCATATCGTGGGGTGTCGCTTTTTGTGTATTGGACAAAGCACCCTTAAATTCCATTCGTTGCACATTCTTTCGTCGGACCATATTTTACAAAAAAGCTGATGCATGCTCCTTATCAGTTCTTCGCCGCCGTGTTTGAATAGCTCGGCCGGCAATCCGTCGGCCCTCGACGCTTAGTTATTCTTCAGGCGGGTTTATGCCATTCGAACTTCTTCATGGTCGGGCAATGGAACGTCTGCTCCATCGTCATCGATTGGGGATTCAGGTTCGCCTTCTCCTGGCGTTTTACTTTCTCTTCCATTCAGTAGGTTGAAGAAGTGTTCCTTTCATATTTATAGTATGCTCTGGGCATCGGTCGCTAGATGACCTTTGAGGTTCTACAAGAGTATCGGTCTTGAATCCTTCTGTTAGCCCCGCAACGTTTTGTAGACTTTTCGAGCGTTACCCCTGTCGGCCAGCGTGCCAACCTTTTCATACTCACGCATTTCGACCTCTTTTATTTTCTGTCTGAAAAGGCGTCTCGCTTCCCTCTTCAACTCTCGGTATCTATCCCATCCCGCACGTGTAGTGGTCGATCGTAACGTTGCGAGGTAGGCAGTCTGTTTTCTCTCCGCTGCGACTCGGCACTCTTCGTCGTACCAGCTGTTCTTTTACACTTTTCAAAAACCAATGGTTTCGGTTGCAGCTGTACGTAAGGAGTTTGAAATGCCGTCCCACAGTTCCCTTATAACGAGTTGGTAACGAATGCTCTCAGAGAGCGAGAGTGCAAGTCGGGTCGAGAATCATTCGGCTGTCTGATGTGGTCGCAGCTTTTCGACGTCGAACCTTCCTTGTGTTTGTTGACGTGCGTTTTTTGCTGCACAGAGGCGGATGCGAATCGTGGCTGTAACAAGATAGTGGTCAGAGTCGATGTTAGGACATCGGAGCGTAAGCACGTCTAGAACACTGGCGACGTGCCTTAGGTCTATCACAACATGATCGATTTGGTTGGTGGTTTTTCGATCCGGAGACAGCCAGGTAGCTTGATGAATATACTTATGCTGGAATCTAGATAGTACCACAGATAAACATATTTCGGGTCCCGGCGAAGTCAATCAGCCTCAACCTATTTGGAGATGTTTCGTTGTGGAGGCTGAATTTACCGACCGTAGTGCCAAAGATACCTCCTATGCTCACCCTGGCGTTAAAGTCGCCAAGTTCGATTTTGACATCGTGGCGGGGGCAGCTCTCATAAGTGCGCTTCAAGCACTCATAGAAGGCATCTTTGGTCACATCATAATTCTCTTCCTTCGGGGCGTGGGCGCAAATCAGCGATATGTTGAAGAACCTCGCTTTGATGCTGATTGTGGCTAGATGTTCATTCATCGGAGTGAATGATAGTACTCGGTGACGGAGTCAGTCTCCCACCGCGAATCCAACATCAAACTTGAGCCCCTTTATATAGCCACTGTAGTAAATGCCACAAGGTTCTACTCGTCTCTGTCCTTGTCCCGTCCATCGCATTTCTTGGACGGCGGTGATGTCAGCCATTATTTTCACGAGGACATCAACCAGCTGGGCTGCGGTACCTTCCCAATTAAGGGACCGGACATTCCAGGTGCATGCCCTCAAATCATAGTCCTTAATTCGTTTGCCATGGTCGTCATCAAAAGGGGGGGTCACTCATCCGAGGCTTATTGTTTCCTTTCATTGCGGGTGTTATTTTACGAGGCGGGTCCCAAACCCAGCGCACAACCCTATGTAGGGGATGTTTCGCGTTCTCACTTTAGCTCGCCTTCGAACGGATGTTTTTAGGCTACCCAGAGGATATTTGGTCAAAGACCGGAAGTTGTGAGCTGCTTGAGCCATGTGTAAAAGAATCGTTTCTGGCCACTCCCAAGTGAATGGTGATCAGAGAACTTTCCTCAGTTGCGTGAACTTATTAAAAATATAAAGGGTTTAAAACTTGATTATGGTTTGATTAACTGAAATAGTTAAAATACCAACATAATTTATTTTAAGTTAATAAACTGTTATTCCATATAAATTTTGAAGCATTTTATTCACTAACAAACTCATACCTTGCTCCATTGTGTACAAAAGCGGTATTTTCTCTATCGGATTCTTTTATTAAAATTTGATTTCAAGCTCCTTATGTACAGTAGGGTGGGTTGATTCCCGACTTTTTTCGATTCGGGATTTCTAATAGTGCGGAAAAGTTGCCTTAGTACTTCCTGATTCCAATGCAACTTTTTGTTTTGAGATAGGATTGCTTCTTCAACCCCAACTCCGGCCTTGAAATTTCGGAAATTCGCCTAAATTGTGAAATTGTCTACCTAGCGCCTGAAATACGCATCTCATGGCAAAATGTATAAAACAAAAGTTATTTGTCACGTGATTTGCTACCGAAATGGTATATGTGATCATGGCCGTAGGACGAATCGTTCCCGAGATACGAGTGAAAAGGCGCTGCGCCACAGCGCAAGATGAAAATTGTTGCAGCTCTCAGCTCTCAGCTAACCTGTATTGGTTCCTCCCAAGCCCAACCCAACCAACCAACCATATGTCAGGCTTGTTTTAGTCTGAATCTGTGTCAAATTTATTGATAAAATCAGATTTTGTACTAAACTTTGGCACTTGTTGCCTAGATTTCAGTGTAGAGCGTATAAAACGATCACGAGATTGGGGGCCATTAACTTTAGAAGATGCCTCTGTCACCAGTTGTGCTAAGTTGGGTCGGATTAATAACCTCAGAAGGTAATTGGCAGGATGGAAAACTTTCAAATTTGACAACAGGCAACTTCTCACAATCAGGGAGCAGGTTACCTATGTCGCCAGAGAATGTATTTGGACTCTTTGAGACACCATCTATGTGTTCGAAAAGTGCACGAAATGGAAGCTCGTTGAAATGTAGAAGACAAACAACCCACTGTAATGGCCTACCTATTCTTTCTTCTAGTTTCCGAATGATTCCACCTTTCCAACCTGTGTTCGTGTTGGTGCCATCAGCACCGACAACTTCTAGATGTTCCAAATCAACTGAATTGTCGTGTAAATGTTGCCATATAGCTTGCGTCTCATCCTCGGCTGACCCGGAAGAAGAGGTGACGTGGCCAAAGTAATGACAACCAGGTTCCGCTATAAGAGCAATATGTTCCTGTTTGACAGTGTCGCGGTAGTATTTTTCACCTTCGCTGGCTTGTGTAAGTGTATTGTCTTTGCGGCCGTCAAAATACAGCCCATATACAGAATCAATACTTTCGGTGTTTTGGAGCTTAACTCCAACACTTTTTTTTGCCCGACTAATCTTGCATTTGTCAGTGACAAAGCTAGCCGAATCCTCTGTTATCAAACCTGCTTTTTTGGCATCCAGAAAAGCAGATGAAACAATCAAGGCCGCTGCTCTATCACTTACTCCAAATCTTTGGGCAGCTAAAGGAGTGTGTTCTAATACTAGTGTGTTTTGTTTGGTTTTAGAGGATGGAAGAGAAAATTCATCATCAGCATCGTGTTTGGAAGAATCCATGTGCGACGCACCTACATTGTTGTCGTCTGTATAAGAGTCTGGCTGATCTGAATGGCCACGTGTTCTAGCTCATACTTTTCTGGAAAGTGTTGAAGTTGAATGACGTTTTGAAAGCTTTTCTTTACGTTCATTTCTCTTTGTAATCTTTTTTGTTTCAGGTAGATCAACACTTCCAATGCGACCAATTCTTCCGGTTCTCTGGTCCAAAAGAAATGATTGTTCATTGGTAAGAACTTTCCTTTCCTTTGGACAAGTGCAAGAAGAAAAATAAATGCATTTACAAGCAGCGATGTCAAATAATTTTCCGGCAGAAGAGACAAAGTCGTCTCTTTTAGAGCTCAAACCTATTGGGCTCCTTAAAAATATTTGTTTAAGAGTCAGAAATTTCTTATGGTATGTGGTGAGCATTTTTACAACTCTGGTGTGTGAAACTATCGGAATAGATGACTTTTTGAAAGTATTTTCAACCTTTTTTGCAACTATTTCTGTAACCTCTTTACTCCTAGGTTCATAGTTGTCCCCTCGGAGTCGCCCTATACGAAATCTTTCAAACTGATAACACAAATGAACATCCTGGTAAGTAGGTAACTGGGACTCAGAGAGATTGTACGGATATATGCCAAACACAGGACATTTCTGTATAAATTTAAATTTAGATACAGACATTTTGAGTTCTGTGTTCTGTTGAGAGAATATAAGTGATAGAACTCGGCGAAATCAACGACAAGAGTGAAGCAACTCGATGAAAAAATATTTATGTGGAGACCACTCCGAACGTGTCGTATGGCGCAGGGAAATGAATGTAAGTGATAGCAATCGGCGAAATCACCGACAAGACTGAAGGAACTCGATGAAAAACCGACAAGAGTGAAGGAACTCGATGAAAAAATATTTGTGTTGACGTGATGTGACCAAAGATGTCTTTTATGAGTGCGTGGAGCGCACTTATGAGAGCTGCCCCCGCCACGATGTCAAAATCGAGCTTGGCGACTTTAACGCCAGGGTGAGCATAGGAGGTATCTTTGGCACTACGGTCGGTAAATTCAGCCTCCACGACGAAACATCTCCAAATGGGTTGAGGCTGATTGACTTCGCCGGGGCCCGAAATATGGTTATCTGTGGTACTAGATTCCAGCATAAGAAGATACATCAAGCTACCTGCCTGTCTCCGGATCGAAAAGCCACCAACCAGATCGATAATGTTGTGAAAGACGGAAGACACGTCTCGAATGTTCTAGAAGTGCGTACGCTCCGAGGTCCTAACATCGACTCGGACCACTATCTTGTTGCAGCCACGATTCGCACCCGCCTCTGTGCAGCAAAAAACGCACGTCAACAAACACAAGGAAGGTTCGACGTCGAGAAGATGCAATCGCAACAGACAGCCGAACGATTTGCTACTCGGCTTGCACTGATGCTCGCTGAGAGCACTCGTCAACACTTCGGTATAAAGGAACTGTGGGACGGCATTTCAAACTCCTTACGTACAGCTGAAACCGAAACTATTGGTTGTTGGAAAGTGTAAACGGACAGCTGGTACGACGAGGAGTGCCGTGTCGCAGCGGAGAGAAAACAGACTGCCTACCTCGCAACGTAACGATCGACCGCAACACGTGCGGGCTGGGATATATACCGAGAGTTGAAGAGGGGAGCGTGACGCATTTGCAGACAGGAAAAGAGAGAGGCCGAAATGCGTAAGTACGAAGAGCTTGATAAGCTGGCCGACAGGGGTAATGCTCGAAAATTCTACAGAAAGATGCGGGTTCTTACAGAAGGTTTCAAGACCGGAGCATCCTCTTGTAGAACCCCCAAAGGTGATCTAGTCACCGATGCCCAGAGCATACTTAAATTATGGAGGGAACACTTTTCGAGCCTGCTGAATGGCAGTGAACGCGCAACGCCAGGAGAAGGCGAACCCGATTCCCCAGTCGACGACGATGGAGCAGACGTTCCATTACCCGACCATGAAGAAGTTCGAATAGCAATTGCCCGCCTGAAAAACAACAAAGCGGCGGGGGCCGACGGATTGCCGGCCGAGCTATTCAAACACGGCGACGAAGAAGTGATAAGGTGCATGCATCAGCTTCTTTGTAAAATATGGTCGGACGAAAGCATACCCGACGATTGGAATTTAAGTGTGCTATGCCCAATCCATAAAAAAGAAGACCCCACAAACTGCGCCAACTACCGTGGGATTAGCCTCCTCAACATCGTGTATAAGGTTCTATCGAGCGTATTGTGTGAAATATTAAAGCCCACCGTCAACAAACTGATTGGAGCTTATCAGTGTGGCTTTAGACCTGGCAAATCAACAACCGACCAGATATTCACCATGCGCCAAATCTTGAAAAAGGCCCCTGAAAGGAGAATCGACACACACCACCTCTTCGTCAATTCCAAAGCTGCTTTCGACAGCACGAAAAGGAGCTGCTTTTATGCCGCGATGTCTGAATTTGGTATCTCCGCAAAACTAATACGGCTGTATAAGCTGACGTTGACCAACATCAAAAGCTACGTCAGAATCGGGATGGACCTCTCCGAGCCGTTCGATACCAAACGAGGTTTCAGACAAGGCGACTCCCTAACATCAAACAAACAGTCGTCGCACTCGCGACTTGGCACTCACCTCACTGTTGACAGGCATAACTTTGAAGTTGTAGACAATTTCGTCTATCTTGGAACCAGCGTAAACACCACCAACAATGTCAGCCTAGAAATCCAACGCAGGATAACTCTTGCCAACAGGTGCTACTTCGGACTGAGTAGGCAATTGAAAAGTAAAGTCCTCTCTCGACGAACAAAAGCCAAACTCTATAAGTCGCTCATAATTCCCGTCCTGCTATATGATGCAGAGGCTTGGACGATGTCAACAACGGGTGAGTCGACGTTGCGAGTTTTCGAGAGAAAAGTTCTGCGCAAGATTTATGGTTCTTTGCGCGTTAGCCACGGCAAATACCGCATTCGATGGAACGATGAGCTGTACGAGATATACGACGACATTGACATAGTTCAACGAATTAAAAGACAGCGGCTACGCTGGTTAGGTCATGTTGTCCGGATGGACGAAAACACTCCAGCTCTGAATGTATTTGACACAGTACCCGCCGGGGGAAGCAGAGGAAGAGGAAGACCTCCACTCCGTTGGAAGGACCAAATGGAGAAGGACCTGGCTTCGCATGGAATATCCAATCGGCTCCACGTAGCGAAAAGAAAAAACGACTGGCGCGCTGTTGTTAACTCGGTGTCTACGCAAATTAAGAAGAAGAAGTAGTAGTAATATGTGATTGTCCCAGCTTATTTCTGAAGTAGCGATTGCTCAGGTGAGGGTCAACTAGATCGGTTAGATACTGTGGGAAGTGAAGTCGATTGTAGAATGTTGAAATGTAAATCCGAATTGATGAATTGGTATAAGTCCCTTTGCTTCAATTATGTTCTGAAGTCTTCGTATGGTTACGGCTTCAAGTTGTTTGGACAAAATAGCCTACAGTGAGATTCGACGATATGACGAGGCCTCGTGCGCCCTTCTGCCAAGTTTTTATACTATAATGAATTTAGATACCTTCCATGATAGTGGGACGTATTTGAGATTTAAGCAAGCGTTTATCATCCCCGTAAGCTTTGTTATTGCTTTTCGCGTTAGATTTTTTAGTACATCAGCAGTCACCAAGTCGAGGCCAGGAACCTTTCTCGACTTACTTTTAATGATATTTCCCAATTCTTTATTTGTTGCTGGTTGGATTTCACCCACGTATTGCGATTCTTCCGCCTTCGGTAAGGTACCATGGAACGCAAAAGGACCAAACGTTTTAGTTAGTTTCAGATAAACTAAGATAGACAAAAAAACTACAGCATTTTCTTCGTCCTTTTGGCCCAGGATCCATTTGTCTTTCTGAGGGCTGTATTCGAAAATATAATACCTAACATTTTTTACAGCTTTCCAAAGGGAATAATCTGCATTTTCGCAATATAATCACAAATGTAGAAGCAGAGTTAAATTGTTTAATTCTGTTTTATATTGAGTAATTCACGTGATTTGCCACATTCAAAAATATCGGAAGAATACTTAGTATAAAATTTTTTGTTGTTTAGGAGCAGGAGTACATTTAGAAGCCGATTCTTGAATAGTTTTCTTAAATGTATGAATTTCAGCTTCAAAAATATCTTGAGTTGTTATATTTACTTCAACAGTAAGTCGGCTTGCCAGTAGACATAAAGTCGCATCCAGTAGCCATAGCAGTTTTAAACAGCTCTCACCCTAACGGTGTCGTAACTCTTGAAAATCATTGGAAGAGTTTTGCGTTAAACTCGCCACCCATGACGCATTTTCAATGGTGTTTTGGTATAAGTTCTGTGTACAAGTCCATTTTAATATTGTGTCTATATCGCGGTAATACTTATTTTTCCGAAACAAGATTCAACCGATATGGTCGTGGTTTGGAATTCTGGGACACTTATAGCATATTAATTTCTTCGTAATGGGGAATATTATCTCTGATAATTATGGCACTCTCCGATCTCGCATTGTAATTAGGGTGGTTCGAACAATTCGTCTTGTAGTTTCTGAATTTAACGAAAGTCTCATTGGTAAATGGGTTTCTGATATAAGACAAATATAAATTTTGTTCAACCTGAAGTAATGAGTCTTATTCTTTTCTACGTTTGAGCAAGTCATTTACATTCCAGGTCATAATTTTTATCGGTTTCATTTTTGCAACTTACTTTTGCTTTGCTGTCGCTCTAGTTGAGTAAGACGTTCGTGGGTAAGTTTATTCTGCTTTTCTAGCTTATTAAGCTTGTCGAGAACAAACGAGAAATTATTGGTAATATTACATTTCGAATTGGTTTGGTTTGCAGGCGTATGTGGTTGAGCTTCAGGGTTTTCCAAAGTCCGGTTATACCTAAGCGTTTTGGTTGTTGGTTATGCGCTTTATTATTCTCGGTCTCGTTTTTAATTTTTGAAGTTGTTTTGCCACTTCACATCTTCTATTGTTCGCAGGATGACTCTGATTGTAGTTAAAGTATTTTGGCGATAGTTCGGTAGGCTTTGCGCAGCTTAGAGTTGTGTCCCATGTCACGTTAAATAATTTCGACTATCTTGGAACCAGCATCAACCCCAATAACAACGTCAGCCTCGGTATCGAACGCAGAATACCTCTTGTCAATAGGTGATACTTCGGACTGAGTAGGCAATTGAGAAGTAAAGTCCTCTCTCTATAAGTCACTCAATGACTGTGAGACAGGGACGATGACTACATCTGATGAGTCGACGTTACGAGTTTTTGAGAGAAAGGTTCTGCGGAAGATTTATGGTCCTTTGCGGATTGGCTACGGCGAATACCGCAATAATAATTGGAAAACAATATAAACCAATTTTATTAAGATAACTCACATATTGTCTGTTATATGCGGTAAAAGAAAACTTTAGAATACCGTCCCAGAAATAAAATGGGTATGGTCGGATATAGCCGCAGAAAAAAAATAGTTTTCCAGATTTGCGTTTAAAGTTGAAAAGTACCACTATTTAAATTACGTATTTTTTGGATTTAAAATTAATTTTACACTTATATTTTAAATTTTTATATTCACTAACATTTCATTAAATCGTTTGTACACATTCTATGAACATAATATAGTGCAAAAATGGTTTTATATCAATATTAAACTTATTGTTCAAATCTATGTATTTGACAACAATTAAATGGATACAGCCTGTCAAATATTCAGTGCTACCTTATCAACATCTTTTGTAAATGAACTAAAATAAATAAAGAAAATATATTATACCCAAAAAAGCATTTTTGCAGTAGTCTATGGCAAAAAATCTATTTATTACCCGCAAATGAGGTGTGTCAAGTTCGGCCGGGCTTCAAAAAAATAACCCTTGTCGGTCCAACACCATTGTGTGTCAAGTTTTTTTCGCGTAAAACTCCTGTTTTCGTTGGCGGCCTTCTGCCGCGCTTAAAAAAAACCCTGGTCGGTCCAACACCATTGTGTTTCAAGATTTTTTCCGCGTAGAACTACTTTTTGTGTTAGTGGCCTTCGGCCGCGCTTCAAAAAAAAAACCCTGGGCTTATCAAGTTTTTTTCGCATTAAATTCCTTTTTAATAATCTCCTTGCTATTGTATTTTTGTTAGCTTGTTGAAATATATTAGTATGGTAACACTGATTATTTGACAGTTTGCAGCTCTTTCGTTATTGTTAAGTAAATAGATTCGAATATATATAATTCGAATATAATGTAAAATAAATGCGTACAAACGAATTAGTGAAGTGTTAGTGAACATAAAAATGAAAAACGTAAGTGTAAAATTAATTTTAAATCAAATACGTCATTCTAATAGGGGTAATTTTCAACTTTAAGCGCAAATATCTCGACTATGTACATATATATTTTTGATCTGGAGAACCTCCTCTATCCGACCATACTCATTTTATTTCAGAAATCCTGGGACGGTATTCTAAGCCGACCCTGAGGTAAAAAGCCAGCCGGAAACTCGACAAGTTTCCTATTAGGCATATAAGGAATAAAAGAGTTATTGATCTTATTAGAAAAAAATTCTCTACGAGTTTCTATAATATATCTTACAGATTGACGGAATTTTTAATGAAAAGTTCGTAATATATATATATTTTTTTTGCAATATTTCTGTATTTATTGCAACAGGTTTTTGTTTTAAAAGCCAAAAATTAGTTATAAAATCTTAAATCTATTTTAAACTAGACAAGCTCCAGCAAGTGATAGAGCTGTTATATACGCTCCTCTTTAGTTCGCAGGCATATTTCGTCTTTTAAGGCGTGTTTGATCGGAGGATTGTACTAAAGCATTAGCCAATAAGTTTGGGTGATCTCTGAGTTTAGATCTATATTTCAAAATGCTGTTCTTTCTTTACGATATGAATACCAAGATCTTTATGAATATTTTCATTACGCATTTACCATGGCGGAAAAGTGATTATTCGATTGGAACCTTTGTATTATATCAATATTAGTTGCACAGGTTGTAGCCCACTGGTGAATGCCATATGTAAGTACATATCCGTATATCTAAATCGCTTTTATGACCGCATTGTATAAAAGCACTTTGTTATCTAGGCTAAGTTTAGAGTGTTTATTTAAAAGCCAATTTAAATTCACTCTTACTTCATACAAGTTACTTTACTAGAAGTATGTTTTCTCCACCTGAGCCTTCTACCTAGGTGAATACCAAGATAAGTTACTTCGTCTGCTTGCTCTAAAATATTCTTCATTTTTACAGCCGAGCACCTTTTTGGTCTTACCGAAAGTGTAACATGCTTATATTTTTGTTTATTTACATACATTTATACGCCAGTTGGCTAACCATTATTCGACAAAAATTAAGTAATATTATTGATTTTATAATGTTTTATTTGTTACGGCTCACTAAAGCAGTTGGTTGATCTGTTGTATATATTATGTATAGAGTTGGTCCTAAAACATTGCCTTGTGGTACACCAACCCTTATCGGTCGTTCATCAGATGTCAAAACTCCTACTTTAACCATAAATTGTCTATTTTGTCAATTAGCATTTTTGTAGTAATATTATCATGTCCTGGCGATTTAAGTCTTAAAAGACTCGAGTGACTCGTTAGCTGCGTTGGGTAAGCTGGACAGCTTAAAGTTGTTCTTTAAGCAATTAGGTTAAAATACCTTTTCCTGGTGATTAGCAAAACAATTAGTCGTTTCCTCGCAACTTCGAGCCCAATTTCCACCCAAGTCTTGTATAGGGATATTGGAGTCAATTGGTAGCTTCATGGAATTTGGGTTTTCCAAAGGGAATTTTGCTTGCTCGAATTTGGACACACCTTCTTATATACTTACTTCGCGCTTAAGCGCTTTTTTTAATTTACGTACTGCAGATTTCAATTGAAGCTGTGTGGAAGGGACGGATTTATCTGCCATTCTCGTCTTACACACCTGTTTTCATTTACAAGCTTATCTGTTTCTCTATAAATGGATTTTCTGAAACCAATCGGTTCATAGCTTTTATTTGGTGTTGCTAAGAAGCTGCGTTAGTTATTGTATCATTGAGTTCTCTCATGCTTTTGTCAATATCTCTTCTTGTATTTATGTATTTTGTTCTAAATATGAATATGGTTACTCACGTATTTTTTATATTTTAGTCAATTCGTTTTATAAGATGTTAGACCCACTTTTGGATCTTCGAATATGGGTTATTCACATATCTTTATTAGTACAGGACAAAAGATAGGACATTTACCAACACTTGTGTTATGTGTGATTTATCTATATTTTTGATCACAGAAAAATCAATTAAATCTGGTATTTTGTTACACTCATTAGGCCAATATGTCGGCTTACCAGAGAGTTATTGTGCCTATTGATTATAGTGTAATAGAGCTGTCGTCATTTCGTATTGATTAGTCGTGAGCCCCAATACATGTGTTTTGCATTGTAATCTCCACCTACTAGAAATCTATGACCTAGTGTTCCAAAAAACTCTTTGCTGTTCCACCATGTTCCTTTCCATCTGAGTAGTTTGTAACATACAGTCTAAATCCCGGTATAAAGAAATTGTGTGCTTGAATTCCGACAGATAATTTCGTTTTTAAGTCTTTATATACAGGGCAACCCTTATAGTTTGCATTGCGATTTCCTCCATAATTACTACATTTTTTATTAAATCCTCTTTTTCAAGAGTACATTTTCATGTGAGCTGTAGATCACCACACACAACACAGACTCTGCCTAGGGTGTAATATGCTTCCGTGTGTTTATACTCTTGGAAGTTTGTGCATTGTACTGGATAATTTCTCTTATGTGGTTCCTCAACGGTAATTCAACAATCTTTTATCTTTTTGCGAATCAGGGGTGACAGGGGTCCGATTTCGCCCATCTACGAACTCATCCGCATCAAATTTCATTAAGACACACAATTTTTACTCAAGTTGTCTCTTGCACCGATGGACAGACAGACAATCACCAGGAACTCAATCCATCTATTAATACCATCAAGACTATTAATATATTTTCTGAAATGGAGGATGGAATTATGTGTAGAAGTTCACGCAAGTGAGGGAAGTTCTTTGACTGCTATTCATATTCCTATGGCTGAAGCTCTAGTCCAAGACCAAGTAGCCTAAGAGCATCCGTTTGCAGGCGAGCTAAAGTGAGAAGGCGAAACATCCCCTCCACAGGGTTGTGCGCTGGGTTTGGGACCCGCCACGTAAAAAATAGTACCAATGAACACTAATCGACAGCGTCGGTTGAGAGACCCCTTTTGAGGACGACCATGGCAAACGAAATAAGGACTACGATTTGAAGGCATGCACCTGGAATGCCCGGTCCCATAAGCGGGAAGGTGCCGCTACCCAGCTGGTTGACCTCCTCATGAAAATAAAAGCTGACATCACCGCCGTCCAAGAAATGCGCTGGACGGGACAAGGACAGAGACGAGCAGGCCCTTGTGGCATTTACTACAGTGGCCATATAAAGAAGCGTAAATTCGGTGTGGGAGAGAGACTCCATCGCCGAGTACTATCATTCACTCCGGTGGATGAACCTCTAGCCACAATCCGCATCAAAGCGAAGTTCTTCCACATATCGCTGATTTGCGGCCACGCATCGACCATGTCACCAAAGATGCTTTCTATGAGCGCTTGGAGCACACCTATGAGAGCCCCGATATTAAAATCGTGCTTGGCGACTTTAACGCTAAAGTGGGCAAATAAGGTATCTTTAGCGCAACAGTGGGTAAATTCAGCCTCTACGGCGAAACATCCCCAAATGGATAAAGGCTGATCGACTTCGCCGGGGCCCGAAATGTTGTTGTCTGTAGTACTAGATTCCAGCATAAGAAAACTCTTCACGCTACCTGGCTGTCTCCGGATCGAAAAAACACAAACCAGATCGATCGCGTTGTTATAGACGGAAGACACGTCTCTAGTGTTTCAGATGAGCGTGCGCCAAGATTCGCACCCGCCTCAGTGCAGCAAAAAACGCTCGTCAACAAACACAAGGAAGATTTGACGTCGAGAAGCTGCAATCACAACAGACAGCAGAACGATTTTCTATTCGACTTGCACTCCTGCTCTCTGAGAGCACTCGTCAACAACTCGGTATAAAGGAACTGTGGGACGGCATTTCAAGCTCCTTGGCCCTGGCCTCTTATGTATGTATATAATGTATATGTATCTCAAACCGGTCAAGCCAAAATAACCAAATTCGCTCAAGATGACTCTTATAAGAATCTCTACCGACAGTGTGAAAGTTAATGAAATCTGATCATAACCTCTTTGTCTTTGTCGAATGCCAAACTTTGTCAAAAGTTTGAGACAAGTCCAAGAAGGCCGCCGTACAAACGTTCTTTTTATCAATTGTGTTTTCAACGAAATTAACAATTCGGTGTACCTGGTCAATTGTTGAATGGTGGTCACGGAAGCCAAATTGTTTGTTGGTATGAAGTGTTTATGAATGATTACACTAGTTTACAGTACATTTGTTGCCGAAGAAATTTTAGCTATTGCTGACTACATATAATATGCTATTTCCAAAAATGTAACTTAAATATTTTTATCAGATTTAGTTTCAGAGTTTCAGTTATGTAGGTATTACACAGAAAAAAACATGTATTTATTAAGAAAAATTTTATTAAGAAAAATAATTAATCATTAAGTTCTAAAAAACTTCGTTTTAAAGCTCTCCTTCGATGTGTAGACTTTGGAAAATGACGTATTAGTGACCAACAATAGTCAGACATCATATTTTTATCCCAGAAATCCTGATAGCGCTCTTCCATGACGCGTAAGTCTTGATGCATACGCTCTCCCTGCTCATACATACATATAGAATACATTTAAGGCTACGTTTTGAGCTGTCAATGAATAAACGTCAGTCGTTTGGTTCGTATCGCTTCAAGCCCATTTTTATCAACAAGTTTTTGATATCTGAATAAAAGGTAATGCCGTTTTCTTTTAGTCTTGATGCTAACAATTCTGAAGCTTGTTTAGAAAGATTTGAATCTCTTACAAGACCATTCAACTCATTTTGGGAAAAGCGTTTTGGCTCATTAGACATATGTACCTTCAAAATCAGCATCATTTTATGATGAGCTTGGTCCTTCAATGTCTTGCTCTAATGGTTCAGATATATTTTTGGGCTCTGAAGAGCTAGGTGAACGCTGCACTGGACGTTGAACACAACTAGTACTTGGGTACTGCCATTTAGCTCGATTTTTAGTGTTTAAACCGTTTACGTACACACTGCAAAAATAACAGTCTACGAGATGATTTCGTGGTTCTCGCCAAATATGTAGTCGGTGTTCCAAATTTAAAGGTACTTCTTTTACCACTTTTCCATAATCTTAAATATTCCACACAAGATTTACAAACACAATTGGCAGCCCAAGAATTCTTATTTTTTCCAAGAGCACCAC
Source organism: Bactrocera tryoni (assembly GCF_016617805.1). NCBI lineage: Eukaryota > Metazoa > Arthropoda > Insecta > Diptera > Tephritidae > Bactrocera > Bactrocera tryoni. Next base: position 16,348,996 of record NW_024396366.1, on the reverse strand, counting down.
AAAATACTCAAAATAGGTATTTTTCACCAACTTTGATATAACTTTTCTACAATTTTTAAACACATATGTATTCTCCGCATATGTAGAAAAAATGATCTGGTTTATTTAAACAACGTCTTCTTGAACTACTCATGACGCAAAAACTTGAGAAACTAATCTTAACACATTAAAATCGCCTGTTTTATTCACATAAATTGCCAGAAGCCAATATTTGATACGGCTGACCTCATGCTGGACAGTACTATGCAAGCTTACATTACTTAGTGTATGCCAGGGCGTATGAGTGATGCGCGATGCGGTGGCTGGCAAGTGCTTGCATACATAATACACGAGGAAATTAAAATGAGAATTGTAGGTAAACTAGAGCTGTCAGCTGACATCTAGTAGCGGGAATGTGGTTCATCCTACCTACTATACCGACTACTGATGCGCACAGAGCTGCACCAAACCAAATTTTTTTTTGTAGGCCAGTGTTATGACTACTATAATTAATATAGTAATAATTATGTTTAAGTAAATGTCTATTTCCCTGACAAAAACTACTTCTAGATACGCCACAGTATTATAAGATATCAAATATATCGTAATCTATTGATTGAGTATGAAATGTTTTGTTAAAGCTGAAATTATTTCTTTCTTACTATTTAATTTACTGATACATATACTATATATTTGATTTTCTTAATTTTTCATCTAAAATAGCGATTGAATATTTTCTTTTCGATATAAAGTCTCTTGCTGAAAGTTGTTTTGTGCGTTGACTGAAAATTTTTACAAGGAAATAGTTATAAGGGATAAGAGCGACTGTGAACAATTTATTACCCGTAGTTACATGTTGACCCAATTTATCGGGGAATACAAACCACTATATTTAGACGCTTCTATTTGCACTCACACTCGCGAGTTATGTGTACACTATCATCCCAACCAGACACCACACAACAAAATACTATAAATTGGACAAAATAAAAGATTAAAGAAAAACAAGTAAACATTACAAAAAATATAAGATAACAAGTAGAGATAAAGAACATAATGCAAATGTATACAAACATGTTTTGGTCCTTATGTTTGACTATAATGATAACTCCAAACATTATCGGGTAAACCCCACAGTCATGTTTGTTTGCATTCAATAGAAAATAAGATTACATTTTACAAATATTGTATTCATAATGCAAATGCATACAAACATGTTTTGGTCCTTATGTTTGACTATAATGATAACTCCAAACATTATCGGGTAAACCCCACAGTCATGTTTGTTTGCATTCAATAGAAAATAAGATTACATTTTACAAATATTGTATTTCATAAGAAAATAAACAAAACAAAGAAATAGATTAAGAAAATTGTAATCACTTTTTAGTAGTTATATAAGCAGAACATAACTTGAAACATCAGAGAATAAAATATAATGTCATAGAAACAACATCATTGGCATTTTTATTCCTCCGCTCGAACAAACCTAAAACTGGCGCAGTCGGTAAAAACAAACTGCAAAGTTGAGCGATACTAAAAACTGAAGTTTTTAAGTTTCGTAAGCTTAAGCAACGGGAAGCAAATCTTAAGATTAGCTCCCATTTTAAAAAGATCTCTTATATATACAAATATATAAGTCGATCGGCACAGATAGCCAAGTTTAAGAAATTTAAGTTTCTACACAAGTTATCTGGAACGTCGGAGAGCAGACTCCGAGGACTACAATTTGTGAAGGCGAAGAATAGCTTCATTCCGCCCATCAACATTACCAGGGAAGAGTGGGGATTAAGATTAATGCCCCACACACAGAAGACGCAGAAAGAGCGAAGTGCACCATACAAAGCAACAACAACAAGTTCAGTTGAAATAAAAGAGGATACATCAGCAATGAATCCAGGCGAGCAGCAACCACTTCAGATGACAGGACCGCAAATTTTGAAGGAAGCTTCAAGAATCATGGACTTTGACGGCAGAGATTTATCATCATTCATCAGGGAAGTTGACATGATCCTTCCTTTATTCAACCCCAACCCATCAATGTTGGAATTTGTAACGCAGCGACACGTCAAGACAAAAATTAAAGGAGAAGCAGCAAGTGTCATCCGGCCTTTGGGACCTACACCAACATGGCAGCAAATGAGAGAAGAACTCATAAAGAATTTTGGAGTAAAGGAGTCGTACCACACCCTTTACAATCAGGCGATTGTACTACGAAACTATAACGTAAGTCAATATTTCCAAAATTTAAAAGATATTTTAGATAAACTAAATTTAAAACATGAATTCGATAGGATAAAGCCTATAGAATTTTCCCCAATTAACAACGAAAGTTTAATTCTAAAAACATTTTTAAATGGGATACACCCCAACTTAAGCAGTGTAGTGATTAGTAGAAATATAAGCACCATTAGAGAGGCTTTTAGCGTTCTTCAAGAGACAGGTTTGCTAATACAATTTGATAAAAGACAAAACAATTATAAAAGAAATAATTATAGAAATTTTTCAAATAGAAATTCTTTGTCTCACAATTTTGGCAATTTCAATAATAACCAGTATATGCAAAATTCCAATAATTTTCAATTTGGACAAAATCAGCCGAGAGAATTTCGTAACAATTCTAACCAAAATGACAATTATCAACAATTTAGCTTTGGACAAAGTAGGCAAAATAATTCACAACAATCTAGAAGATATAATTCAGTCCAAAGGAGACAAAACCCCCCGAACCGATGGAAATAGATCACGTTCAAGAACAAGCAAATTTTCGGTTGCCAGCCCAAAACAATCAAACCACGTTACCGATAATAGAAGTGACCATAAAAATTCCAAAATTAAATGTCTTATTGACACAGTGGTCTACAACATCATTATTGAAATATAATGTGTTAAAAGATTATGAATGCATTGAGCTTGATAAACCAATACACTTTTAGCACCATTAAGGAAAAATTTTTCCCTAAATAAAGAGTTAGTCACCCCAACCCCAAACGAATTCAATGAAAAAGTTATATACATTGGAAACTAACCAACATAAAAATAAAAACTTTGATGCAATAATAGGACAAAATATTTTAAAACCTATTAAAGCAATAATTAACTTAGAAAAGGAGTATGTAGAAATAAACGGCAATAAAATTAAATTTATAAACTCATGCCCTTACAATTACGAAGATATTAATATACTTACAGAATGTAAAGAGAATTTGCTAGATATTTTATCAAATAGTGACATGAATGAAGAAGAAAAGCAAAAATTAGAATACATTCTAAAAGCAAATAGCGATTTATTTTTCCAAGAAGGTAAAAACCTTTCTCATACTCATGAAATTCAGCATGAAATAGTTACAAAAACAAGTAGACCAACTTATAATAAAATTTATAGATATCCCCAAATTCATGAAGAAGAAATTATTAGACAGATGAACGAGATGTTGCGCCAAGGTATAATTAAAGAAAGTAATTCCCGTACAACTCGCCTCTTTGGATTGTACCGAAAAAGCAAGACAATTCAATGAAGAAAATGGAGAATAGTTATTGACTACAGGAAGCTAAACGAAGTCACTATAGATGACAAATTTCCAATACCCCATATAGAAACAATACTCAGCAAACTTGGAAGAGCTCAGTATTTTACAACATTAGATCTTGCAAAAGGCTTTCATCAAGTATTAATAAAAGAAGAAGATAGACCAAAAACAGCTTTCTCTACACCCCAAGGACACTTTGAATTTATAAGAATGCCGTTCGGACTAAAGAATGCACCAGCAACTTTCCAACGTTTAATGAATTCAGTTCTTAGGGGAATATATCAACAAGATATGTGTAGTTTATTTAGACGACATCTTAATTTTTAGTTCAAGTATTGAAGAACATACCTAAAATATCACCAAAATATTTTCAGCATTAAGAAAACATAATTTAAAGATTCAGGTAGATAAATGCAAATTTTTCATGAAAACAACTGAATTTCTAGGTCACACTTTAACAACAGAAGGGATACAACCAAATTTAAGCAAAATCGAAAACATACAAAAACTAAAGTTGCCTACTACATCAAAGCAAATTAAATCATTCCTAGGTATAACAGGTTATTATAGAAAATTTGTAAGAGATTACGCTAAAGTAGCAATATGGTTTAACAAAATATTTAAAAAGGATATTAAAATAAACACTGCGATCCTCAGTACATATCATCCTTTGAAAAACTTAAAAATCTATTAGTAAGCCCACCAATATTGAAATATCCAGACTTTAACAAAAATTTGGCATTTCAACTGATGCAAGTGACTTGCAATTGGCGCAGTATTAACCCAGGACAGTCATCCTATAAGCTATGCTAGTCGAACACTTAACAAACACGAAAGAAGTTATTCCACTACAGAAAAAGAACTACTAGCTATTGTCTGGGCAGTGACATATTATAGACCATACATTTATGGCAGAGCATTCGATCTCTTAACCGATCACCAACCACTTAAGTGGCTCCAAATAAAAAACAAGGGAAAAGACATTAACCCAAGATTGCAAAGATGGTTAATTAAACTAGGTGAATACAATATTAATATAAATTACGTGAAAGGAAAGGAAAATAACGTAGCCGATTTTCTAAGTAGAATAGATAGTAACACAGGCGAGATTCATTCATTGGAAGAAGACAACATAAGCACAAATGCTACAATCCACTCTCAAGAGGAGGAACTAAATGATCATTTTCCAATTTTACACACTATTGTAAATCGCTTCAATACACAAATCATTTTAACAAACAAGAAAATTATGGAATCTGAAGAACTAGGCAACACGAAGAAAATTTTTATTAGCGCAGAAGATATAAAAATAATAATTTCATAGATCTTTGTCGTAAGCACATAAATAGTGGAAAAGTAGGTATTTTTTCTTATTTAACCGATAATCAGTACAATATAGTTCAGCAAAAGCTTATTCAAATATTTAATAGACATGTAAAGTTTTTTAGATGTGAATTCCATGCTAAAGATATGAAAAATGAAGAACAAGTTTATAAACAAATTGCTCAATATCATAAAAATGAAACAGGCCATGCAGGTATTAACGAAAATTATGAAAAATTGAAAAAACTAATATACTGGAAAAATTTGAAAGTTTTGATTAAAAAATATATAAATAATTGCGACGTTTGCAATAGAGCAAAATATGATAGAAAACCTTTAAAACCAAAATTTCAATTAACGAAAACACCATCAGATATAAATGAAATAGTTCACGCGGATATATACATAAATAAAAATGTTACTTCCTTTACTTTTATAGACAAATTTGCGAAATTTGCTATGGCATTTCAGCTAGAAGATAGAAACAGTATAACTATTATAGAAAAGCTTAGATTATTCTTTTCTATCAAAGGTAGACCCAGAATGTTAATATTAGATAATGAATTCAACTCAATTAACATAAAAGATTTTTTTAGGAAAGAAGAAATAGAAGTTCATTTTACAAAACCAAACAGTCATACTGGGAATTCAGATATCGAAAGATTTCATAATACTCTATCCGAAAGAATTAGAGTCCTAGAAATTGAAAAACCAAGCCTTTCGACAGCGGAAAAAGTATTTCAAAGCATAGAATGGTATAACAAATCTTATCATTCTACAATTAAAGCCACACCTCTTGAGGTTATAAATGGAAAAACTGATAAGAATTTGATTAAAGACACTATTCAGAAGACTAAAGAAAAATGCATAGGAAAACTAAATAGAAATAGAGAAGAGTTTAATAACACTCAAAAAGAAGGTTACGTAAAAAATTATAAAGCAGTTCGGCACAAATACGAACCAAGGTATAGAAAATTACCATTAGATAATATTCACCCGACAAATATTAAACGTCCAAACAAATTTTTAGGTCAAATACATCTTCAAAATAACATTGATGATAGCAATTGTAATAATTAGCAATGCAGCCAAACTGGAAGTACATGAAATACATACCGACAATGGATACGCAGAAATTATCACCAACACTAAACAGATTGTTACATCATCTGACCTCGTAATTCACATAATTGACCCTCGCGAAATTCTTTACATACTAAATAATATAACAAAAATCTCGCAAACATATTCACATTTACATTACTACACCCTATCTAATGAAATTGAAATCTTGAGAGGTAAAATCAAAACATTAATCCCAAGAAAAGAAGTTAGTAGAAAAAGAGAGGGTTAATTAACGGTATAGGTTCTGTACATAAATTTCTATTTGGAACGATGGATGATGGAGATAGAATAGATATTGAAAATCACCTTAAGAAAGTAGATGAAAATTTACATAATTCAATTACAGCTCTCGACCACCAAATAAAAATTAATAATTTCTTTTCGAACACGTTTACAAAATTAAAACAAATTATTGAAGACGAAAGAAATAATTCTTTAGTGTATCAAGAGAGAACAGACAAAATATTGATTCTTCATGAACAAACAATAAAGATAAACATTCTCAAAGACGCAGTAAACCAGATTCAGGAAAACATTATTTCAGCAAAAAATGGTATTTTTCACCCAAGCATTTTAACAAATGAAGAAATTTATAATTACAACATAGACCTCAACAAACTTCAATATATAAAATTATGCGCCTTGGAATATAAAGAAAATTTGTTAATGTTCGTAGTCAAAATCCCAAAAGAATTTCAATCGGTACAATTAAAAACTATTATTCCTATACCAAACACAGCAGGTAAAGAAATAACAGCAGAAATCGAAAATGTTTTTGAATACAAAAATGTCACTTATAAATTCGAAGAAGCTAAAACACTCAATGAACTACAAATTTCTAAACATTGCATCTACTTATTAAATTGTGAACTTATCAAAAATAGCATTACAGAAATTTTACAAATTGATGAAGAAACTATTTTAATAAAAAATGCAAATGGCATAGAACTAAACCAGAACTGCGACAACAGAAAAATTAAGTTGAAAAACACTACATTGATTCATTATAATAACTGCACTATTAAGACCCTATACCAAACATTCTCAAATACTAAAATTTCATACAATCAGAGATTCTATGTATTATCCAAACTATGATACTCACAATTTCACTAACAAAATTACAATTAACGACCTTGTATTTAAAAACGAAGAAAATTTAAAAGAAATTAATGAATTAAAATATCACAAAAATATCTCTCATATTGGAATATCAATTTTAAGTATTATTGTGATTATAATAATAATTTTAATATCTTGTAAAATTAAAAAAATGAAAAACAATACTATTCAAACTCAGGAGAGTTTTCCATTAAGGGAGGGAGGAGTTATGTGTACACTATCATCCCAACCAGACACCACACAACAAAATACTATAAATTGGACAAAATAAAAGATTAAAGAAAAACAAGTAAACATTACAAAAAATATAAGATAACAAGTAGAGATAAAGAACATAATGCAAATGTATACAAACATGTTTTGGTCCTTATGTTTGACTATAATGATAACCCAAACATTATCGGGTAAACCCCACAGTCATGTTTGTTTGCATTCAATAGAAAATAAGATTACATTTTACAAATATTGTATTCATAATGCAAATGCATACAAACATGTTTTGGTCCTTATGTTTGACTATAATGATAACTCCAAACATTATCGGGTAAACCCCTACAGTCATGTTTGTTTGCATTCAATAGAAAATAAGATTACATTTTACAAATATTGTATTTCATAAGAAAATAAACAAAACAAAGAAATAGATTAAGAAAATTGTAATCACTTTAGTAGTTATATAAGCAGAACATAACTTGAAACATCAGAGAATAAAATATAATGTCATAGAAACAACATCATTGGCATTTTTATTCCTCCGCTCGAACAAACCTAAAACTCGCGCTGCTCAAATGTACAAGGTCTGTCGCAAAAGAAACAGAACTTTTTAAATATAACTGTTTCTGGTGGCGCCACCTATTGGTGGGTATATGAAATAAAAAGCTTGATCTCTTGTTGGCATTTCGTAAAAATCGATCAAAAAGTGACAGAAGCTTTTGGTCATCGGTCGTAAAATGCAAAGAGCAAATATTAAATTTTGTTTTAAACCTGGGAAAACGTTTACTGAAACATTTAAAATGATGAAAAAAGTTTATGGTGATCAGTGCCTATCCCGTAGTAATGTGCATGAGTGGTTTAAGTTTTTCCAAGAAAGTCGTGAGGACCTCTGTGACGATCAGAAGTCGGTTGTCTTCAGAAGTCAAAAATAAAGACAATGCTGATTTGTTTTTACGATTCCGAGGGTATTGCACACCGAGAGTTCGTCCCACCTGACCAAACGATTAATGCTGTGTTTTACCTTGGTGTTATGAAGCGTCTTTTGTCACGCATTCGTCGTGCTCGATCACAATACCGTGAGGCAGGGTCCTGGCGCCTGTTGCAAGATAATGTGCCGTGTCATCGGTCGACGCTTGTCACTGATTTTTTGACAAAAAACTCCATATTAACCATTAATCACTCACCCTACTCACCTGATTTGGCGCCCTGTGATTTTTACCTATTTGGAAAACTTCATTTGCCCATGAAAGGACACTGGTTTCAGGACATTTTAGCTATCCAAAAGGCGACGACCGATATTCTCAAAAGCATTCCGAAAAATGACCTTAAACACTCATTTGAAATGCTAATTGACCGGGCTAAACGCTGTATCGAAGCACAAGGAAACTACTTTGAATAAAAAAATATAACTTTTGAAAAATATTAATTTTTTGTTGTTTTTTTTAACAGTCCTGTTTCTTTTGCGACAGACCTTGTACATACATATGTATGTGCGTATGACATCGTCGCACAAATAATGCATACATAAACCTACATATGCATGTAAATATCCCCAAGAAACCTACAAACATTGTTCTACAAAACAACAATTGCCTCAAATAGAATTAGCAGCATTTCAACCATAGGTCGACCAAAGCGAAGTGCATCTTTCACATCGAAATTTGCAGAACGGAAGCGGGCGAACCGGGCAAAATACGTGTGCTACACGAGCTGATCCAATAGGTTTGCATATTGTGATTGGTAGCACTGGAGATATACGACTGCAACGACATCTATTGGCAAAATACGAAACAACTTTTTTGACTACCCGATATTAGGTATAGGGGGTCTATATGACTCGATTTATTATTTTTATATCGGCTGCACCGAAGCTAATATACCCTTCACATGTGTATTTCTTTTAGTAACTATGTGTCTAGTTTGGATGGAAGCTATATGCTAAAGTAATCCGATCTGAACTATTTTTTCGGAGATTATTACTACCTTAAGCAGTAATTCATGTCAAATTTCGTGAAGATACCACGTCAAATGCGAAAGTTTTCCATACAAGCCTTTGATACCGATCGTTCGGTTTGTATGACAGCTATATGCTATAGTGAGCCGATCTGAACAATTTCTTCCAATATTACATTATTTCTATAAACAATAACTTATACCAAATTTGGTGAATATAAATCGTTAAATGAGGAAGTTTCCCGTGCAAGCATTTGATTCCGATCATTCAGTTTGTATGGCAGCTATATGCTATAGCTAACCGATCTGAGCAATTTTTTCGGACATTACATAGTTGCTTTAGAATATAGTGCATACCAAATTTCGTGAATAAATCTTGTCAAATGCAAAGTTTTCCATACAAGAATTTGATTCCGATCGTTCAGTTTGTATGGCAGCTATATGCTATAGTAAGCCGATCTAAACAGTTTCTATAGAAGGTGTGACAATGAAAGTCAAGTTTGATGTAATAAAAGTGCAAGATATACCCTACGCGGCAATCTTGGGAAGCGATATACTTAAAGAAGTGGATTTGGTGTTTAGGAAAGGCAGTGTGGAATTTAGAAAACCCTAGAAGGGTGAGAAATGTTGGTTGCCACGGGTGCCAATGAGTTGGCGGTTAGAAGCAAACGTATTAAAGTGGGCGGTGAAACTGAAATCTCAGTAAGTGAGAGGGTTTCTGCCGAGCAAGTGTGCGAAGATAAGATTTGTCCGGAAGTGCCGGGAACAGAGATTAAAAGTAAAGGTATTAAAGTAGGAGATGAAACTGAAATATCAGTGAGTGAGAGGGTTTCTGCCGAGCAAGTGTGCGAAGATAAGGTTTGTCCGGAAGTGCCGGGAAAAGAGGTTAAAAGTAAAGGTATTAAAGTGGGAGATGAAAATGAAATCGCAGTGAGCGAGAGGGTTTCTGCCGAGCAGGTGTGCGAAGATCAGGTTAGTCCGGAAGGGCTGTGAAAGAAGGACACGGTATGTCCTCGCGAAGGCAAGGGAGAATTCAAAGTTTTGTGTGGGATGGAGGTACAGATAGAGGATAAATCGGACAGAGTAGACTTAACACATTTAGAAGAATCTGACGCAGCGTTCGTCAAAACGTTGATGAACAAATATCAGCCTCAGAAACCAATGAGTGCGCCAGTTCAGATGAAATTAATTTTGACAGACGACAAAACGGTATATCAACGGCCTCGTCGGGTATCATATGAAGATCAAAAGTACATAGACGATCAAGTCGGGGAAACGCTCAAAGATTGGATTATACAAATCAGCACCGAGTATGCGTCACAAGTGATATTAACCACAAAAAAGAATGGATCTAAACGATTTTGTTGCGACTTTCGTAAAATAAACGGGAAGATACTGAGGGACAATTTCCCTATAACGCTTATAGACGAGGCACTGGACAGGCTACAAGGAGCGCAGGTATTCACCACTTTAGACTTGAAGAACGAGTTTTACCACGTACCAGTTGAACGGAACTCCAGGAAGTACACCGCCTTCGATTCAAGACGGTACGGTGGAGGTATATATGGACGATATAGTCATGCCTACGAAAGAGATGCGGACAGGTCGCCAACAGTTAAAGAAGGTGTTAAATAGGGCAAGCGAATGGGGACTACGTTTAAATTGGGGAAAATGCCAAATTTTGAGGAGACAAATTAACTTTTTGGGATTCATAATCGAGCAGGGAAGAATTTTACCGTCAAATTAAAAGGCCGAAGCGATTAAAAATTTTCCGATTCCCAGAAACATAAAGGAGTTGCAAATATTTTTGGGGATAAGATCATTTTTTAGGAGGTTTATTCGTGATTACACAAGAGTAGCCAAACCGCTGTCGGACCCCTTAAGAAAGGATGAGAAGTCCAGTTTGGGAGACGACCAGCTAGTGGCCTTCGCCGAATTGAAAGCCGCTTTGGTTAAGGCTCCAGAATTACAGCTTTACAACCACAGGGCGGAAACAGAACTACACGCGGATGCATTGAAGTACGGTTACGGAGCAGTACTGCTCCAAAAGGACTCTGAGGACCAGCTGTTGCACCCTATAGCGTTCATGAGTCGTAAGACCACCACAGCGGAAGAAAGGTATAGCGCATTCGAACTCGAGGTACTAGCTGTAAATAAGGCTTTAAAAAAGTGACGGGTTTATCTGAAAGATATCCATTTTAAGATTGTAAGCGATTGCAACGCTTTCACAATGACGGTGAAAAAAAGCGATGTTCCAGACAGAATAATGAGATTGGCCATGTATCTCCAGGAGTACGATTATGTAGTCGAGCATAGGTCAGGAACGCGGATGAGACACGTAGACGCATTAATTCGCGTATATTGTTTACTGATGGAGGACTCTTTAAAGTTTAGATTGAAGGGAGCTCCATTGCAAGACGATGGGATTAGAGCGGCAAGGAAAGCGTCAGAGAATGGACCCTATGAGAAGTTTTATATAAGAAATGAGTTAGTATGTTACGATCCCATCAAGGAATTGTTAGTTGTACCCGCGGGCATTTAAGAGGAGATTATAAAGTTAGCACACAGGCAAGGTCATTTTGCGGTTAAGAAAACGGAAGAGCTTTTAAGTAAGAATTATTACATACCAAACGCCAATGAAAAGGTGCATAAAGTAGTCAAAGCATGTATCGAATGTATTATCGCGGATGGAAGAAGGAGGGTTTATTTACGATAAGCCTCACGAACCATTGGGAACGTACCACATAGATCACGTGGGTCCGTTGACCGAAACCAGCAAACAATATAACTACATTTCGGTAATAATAGACGCTTTTTCAAAGTTCCTGTGGTTGTACCCGACAAAATAAGCTGGGGTGGAAGAGGTAGTGGATAGATTAGAGAAACAGGGATCGATTTTTGGAAATCCGAGACGGATTGTTTCAGATAGGGGGGCTGCCTTCACGGCAAATGCTTTCAAGGATTATTGCAACAAAGAAGGCATATAACACTTGCTGATTGCAACGGGAGTTCCTCGTGGCAACGCGTGCATCGTATAATTATATAGCACTCCAACTCAGTGGTACCGACAAGTGCCGAAAGTTCAACAAATTATGAACAAAACCTCTCCACGTAGTACGAGGATAGCAACTTCAAAATACTTACAGGTCTGAGTATGCGCACTTCAGATAGTCCAGAACTACAAACTATGTTAGACGAAGTAGAGGTTGAAGGGTTAAATACGCAACACGATTTAGTGAGACAGGAAGCAAAAGAAAGCATAAAGGCAATTCAGGAAGAGGACGTAAGACATTCATCAAGAATGGAACGGGGAATTTTAGATACAGAATTAATGAATTAGTCGCAATTAAAAGAACGCAGTTCGGGGTTGGCATGAGATTGAGACCAAAATATCTCGAACCATACAAAATAGTCGCACAATTACCACACGGAAGATACGAAGTAGGAAAAGTAGGAGTCCATGAAGGACCTAATAAGACCACTACAGTTGCAGAAAATATGAAGAAGTGGGGTTAGTTATTCGAGGGCGAATAACTTGTCAGGACGGCCGATCGTGGGATTCGAATTGATATCCGAATTAATTAACAGATAAGTGGCAACCACTTATTCGAATGTCAAATAGTGGATGCCAATTGTGGATTACGTAGAAGTTGTGGGCGGTAAGGCTTAGCGTCCATCATAGCGAGATAAGTATGATGGCCATTCCTGATTGTAACGCGGAGCAGTGTAGTACTCATTTTATTGAGCTTCAAATATTCTTGTGTGTAACGCTAAAGCGCCATATTATTCAGTTTTCCCGTTTAAGTGACTTTTGTGATTTCCATTCTAAATTGTAACGCCGAGCGTAGTAAAACGTTCCGTGCCGACATATGAGACACTCCGTTGAGTTTAAGTGATTTTCCTTGATAAAAGTGATACGCTTATATGAATTTTATTGTGAATAAAGCAAACCATACGTAATATAAAAGTATACTTTAATTCTGTAACATTAGAAATTCTACATATGTATATGTATGTAAATATTACGGATATATCTGTATATAACACCTGTAATAAAAAGTAAAAAAAATACGTTTACTAATTTATTACAGTTACCAAACTTTTGAAAAACCTCTAAAACAATTCGATAAAATACATATATATATATACACATAACCAAATATATTATGTACATATAATTAAAAACTCAGCTCAATGCCTATTCTTGCTTAGCTTTGTGTATTCAAGCACACTTTTTCCAGCAACACTGCTTATTTCAAGTATTTACTTGTAATCATTTTTGGGCAATATTCCTCTGCTTTATAAATAAGTAAGCAGGATTGCAATAAAGAAATAAGCAGAGGCAATTTTCAGATATGAGATGCAAAAACATCAAAAAACTCAGGAAAAGAAAAAACAAGTAAAAATAAATACAAACATTTTAAATTATCGGCTTACCATATTTACGAAAACTGCTTAGACCAATATGAAGAAACAAAAGCTATGATCTCCGATCAATAAAAGCTAATAAAAGCAATTGCACCTACTCCACATCCGAGAGTAGAGCTGCCAAAAATGCAACAATATCAAGAGATAAGTTCAGACATCCATCTACCTCGAGGTGGCCGCATGTGACACAGAATCATTATATGGAGGTTATGAAGAATGGCCGTCCTTCCGGGACATGTTTACAGCCGTTTACATCAACCATCCGCAACTATCAAAAACAAAAAAATTGTATCACCTTAGATACAAAACCAAAGGTCAAGCAGGCATAATAGTAAAACAGTTCGCTCTTAATGACGATAATTTCAATTTGGCTTGGGAAACTCTTAAAGCAAGATACGAAAATGAAAGAATACTGGTCGATAAGCAAGTAACGACACCAATGAACTTGGCAAAAATTAAGACAGAAACAAGTGCAGAATTCATCAAATTAGAATCCACTGTTTCAAATTGTTTGTCGGTTCTATCGACACCAAATATCTCCACAGACAGTTGGGACCCAATTCTGGTAAACGTTTGTACCGCCGCATTACCAGAAAAGCCGTTACTTTTGTGGGAGCAATCGCTTTCATCACGAAAGAAGTGCCCAACGTGGCAACAAATGAAAGATTTTCCGACTACGCAATATGAAATTCCGGAAAGGGTCGTAGAAAAAATAGTCAAAACTAAAAACATTAAACAAGACCAAAATCAAAGCTTAAATAGACCCCCAGCTAGAAGCAATTAAAATTTAAACAAAAGTTTTTACAAAACATAATCGTTTACATCCGCACAGAAAAAACATACGTCATGCACACGATGTAAAAGAGGGCATAAACTTATATCTTGCCAGAGGTTTAAAAACTTAAAAAGTAACGAAAGTGACAACTTTGTCAGATCAAAAAGACTCGGTACAAACTGCTTGTTCCATGCACACAATCTTAAACATTGCAAAAGCAAGTTTAATTGCTTATATTGTAATAAAAGACACCATTTAATGCTTCATTATAGCACATACCCCACCTCACCCCAAAGAAGCGCGTATCGACTTAACATACCGTGTGAGGCAGACGTGTTTTTTTTTGCGATCCTAAAACTTTGTGAATACTTCCAGTTTTTGTTGTGAAAAAATAGTGGTTGTTCGAGTAAAACATCCCAGATAGTGAACCACATGTGTGGATACCAAATCTAGAGGAAAAGATAAGTACACATTGATTTTTTTTAATAACATAAATTTCTTTTGCACTTAGCTTTCAGTTTTTATTATTAGTTATTTTTGCAAATATAGCCTTTTCCCCTTACAAATAACGTGCACTTAACAATTTGTGTTGATCGATCAGCTGTTCCCCTCCTCGTGTTTTCATTTTCCTTTTGGTTTGCAGATTGCCAACCATCGAAAACACAAATCAACTGTTTTTTCTTTTGGTTTTGGCATTGCCAACAATCTTTTTTGTTTTTTAATTTTTTTATTTGATTTAAGTAGTAAAGTTTGGGACAGAACATATACAGCAAAGGGTGTTCCCAAACTATTCTTTCGCAGAGGATATGGCCTCTGAAAATAGTATTGGGCTAACACCGGAGAATCCTTTCCGAAGGAACTCCAAAATAATGAGAGCGCCGCCCAATGGTAAAAATGAGGAGTCCGCCGCTGCTGGACCAGATAAGCGAGGAGATATTGCTGCCCAAGAAAGCAAAGGGGGCAAACCTGATGAGTTTGAAAAAGATGAAACGGTAAGCATCTTTTGCAACCTGAGTAAAAAAATTAATGAATTAGAAATGATTATGGCCGGCCAAAGGCATATTAATCAAACTAAGCGCGATTAGTAAGCAGCATAGTGACATTACATGCCAAAACGGAAAAATTGTGAAATCAAGCGGGAAGGGTTATAATAGGGAAACCATAGCAAGTACCCACCATTGGAAGAGATTCTAATACCCCTAAAAGAATGCGAGAGGCACCAAGCCATCTACCACCTACAAAAAAGCTAAAAAATGTAAACGAAAAGCCGCAATTGTTGTACAGTGGAGCAGCAAAATTAACCCAAGAGAATAATACGACTAGTCTAAACACCAGTGAAAGATGGGTAGACGTCGTAAAACAGAAGAAACCTTTGGAAAGGAAAATCAGAACAAAACCAGATGCCATAATCATGACAAAGAAGGATGGTGCGTTGTTTGCAGATATTCAGCGAAAAATTAAAAGCGACAGCGGGCTTGAAGTACTGGGTTCAAATGTAACCCATATTCGTAAAACGCTAAAAGGAGATTTACTCATTGAACTTAAAAATCGAGCAGAGACGAAATCTTTCCAAAGCGCCCTGGGGGGTGGTTGGCGAAATGGCTAAAATACAGCCCAAAACCCACAACGTCACGATTACGTGCAAAAACCTCGACGAAATTACAACTCCCGAAGAAATCTGCGCAGCACTAAAAAGAGAGTGCAGAATCGAAAATCTGGAGATATCGAGTGTGAAAAGTTTGCGAAAAACGCGTAGTGGCACGCAAATAGCACTTGTATGCATGCGTGCTCAAGATGCCAAGGCCGCACTTAAAATAGGGAAAATAAAGATTGGGTGGTCGATCTGTCGCCTTCGAAAATATTCGTCTGTTCCCAGATGCTATAAGTGTTTCCACCTGGGTCACATGGTGCGAAATTGCTGCAGCTCGACAGACAGATCTTCCCATTGTAAACGCTGTGGAACCGCGGAACATTTAGCGAAGGTATGCACAAACGTTCCGAGCTGCATGCTATGCAAAGGGGAGCCCTCAGTATTGAGCACGACTTTCCCAAAGCATCTCGAGATGATAAAGTCTTTAAGTAAATGAGGATACTCCAGTTAAACCTTAACCATTGTGCAGCGGCCCAGGATCTGCTAGAACAGACAGTCAAAGAAGAGAACATTGATGACGCCATACTAAGTGAACAATACTCCCAGCGTCCGGAAAGCACATGGATTGCAGACAAATCTGGCAAAACAGCAATATGGTCCTGCAAAGGTCAACCTTTTTAAGATCTGCTCCAGAGAAGCTCATAACTGCTTCACATGGGATATATTTTGTAAGTTGCTACGCTCGTCCCAGCGCAGAAATCGCCGAATTCGAAGATTTCCTGTTAAGACTTTCATTAGAAACCAGAGTCAAAGCACCGATTATAATAGCGGGTGATTTTAATGCTTGGTCAACTGCATGGGGCAGAAGATGTACAAACCATAGAGGGCGGCTAATTCAAGAATACCTGAGTCAAACGCACCTAACAATATTGAACACCGGAACACAAAATACGGACCAAAAAGGGAATAAAGGATCTATTATTGACAATATGTTTGCAAATGTTTCGCTTAGTAGGCACATTAAGTGGGCGGTGTCAAACATATACATAAACAGCGATCATATGGCAATTATGGCGCAAATCTCGTACTCCCGAGAGCCCGAACTTCTTAGCAGAAACACTTTCCGAAAGCGAAGCTGAAAGCAACAGGAGTTCGACCCAGACTTGTTTGAGCTAGTCTGTAGTGCATCAAAAGTATCAGGCGGCGATGTCGCCCACTTGGTATCGACAGTGCGAAAGGAACTGGTGGCAGCATGTGATGCAACAATGCGTAGAACATCACATCGCAATAAGCGGCGGCCTGTG
This sequence comes from Bactrocera tryoni, assembly GCF_016617805.1. Taxonomy (NCBI): domain Eukaryota; kingdom Metazoa; phylum Arthropoda; class Insecta; order Diptera; family Tephritidae; genus Bactrocera; species Bactrocera tryoni. The sequence continues at coordinate 16,331,653 of NW_024396366.1, read as the reverse complement.
TATTGGTGGAATGAGGAAATTTTCTCGCTGATAAAGCCTTGTCACTCAGCCAGACGGCGTCTACAGCGTAACCGGAGTGAAACGAACGAAAATCGCAAGAAGCTCCTAAATTCGGCAATTACCCGGAGCAAAAAATCATGTTTGAGAAGCTCTGTGAGGAAGCAAACATTGACCCATGGGGAACTGCTTACAAAACCTGTATGTCGAGATTTAAAAATAAGCAGCAGCAACCTAAAGATGCCTCTTTTATGGGAAAAGTCGGCGAAACACTGTTCCCGAGACACGACCGGATTTCCTATGCTAAGCTACGAAACGAAGCTGCAGTTTCACCTCCGTTAGTCACGGAAGAAGAGCTATTGGCCATAGCTAAGAAAATTAAAAACACCAAAGCGCCCGGGTTGGACGGGATACCCAACAGGGCCCTGAAGGAAGCTATAAGCTCAAAACTTCAACTATTCGCTAAAATGTATAACGCGTGCATAAAGGAAGAGGTGTTCCCCGACGCCTGGAAAGTACAGCGATTGGTTCTGCTCCCAAAACCAAAGAAACCACCTGAAGAACCCTCATCGTACCGACCACTGTGTATGCTCGACACAATGGGTAAAGTGTACGGCTTTATAAAAAAGAGATCCACTATTGACACACTACGAGAAGCCATTGATACTGCGAAATGTGCAGTAAGTGGCAAAAGATGGAAAGGTGGCACAAAAAATTACTGCGCGCTGATTACCCTGGATGTCAAGAATGCGTTCAACTCGGCAAAATGGGCACACAAAATCAAAGCCCTGGATGAAATACGCGCCCCTGAATACCTCATAAACATAATAAAGAGCCATTTTAAAAACAGAAGGCTGCTTTTTGATACCGACGAAGGTACCAAGAGCTACTCTATCTCGAGTGGAGTACCCCAAGGGTCAGTGTTAGGCCCACTATTATAGAACCTCATGTATGACGGGGTGCTAAAAAAACAGCAATCCACAGACGTCAAACTAATAGCGTATGCGGACGATCTCATGGTGGTAGCAGTGGCCAAACAATTAGCCGACCTAAGAAACAAATGCAATGAGTGCTTAAATGGTCTACGGCATGGGTTCTCTTTTGTGAATAAGTGCTTTCCGGACTACATCAACCGAAGCTGCTGAAGTATTAGCCAGAATGGCGCCCAATGACATCCAGGGAGATGAACTCGAGCGTTTATATCATCTATCTGCTCCTAAAACAGTATCGGCAAAGACAGAGGAGAGGAACAAAAGCATTAAAATGTGGCAGGAGCGGTGGAACTCCTCATCCAAAGGGCGTTGAACCCACCGGCTGATACTGGACATACACTCGTGGATATACAGACGACATGGGGACCTAGTCTTTTATCTGACCCAAATATTTGTGGACATGGGTGCTTTAGAAGCTACCTTTTCAGATTCCACAATGACATTAGTCCGCACTGTCCGACATGTACAGAGCATATAGAAGACTCTGAGAATGTACTATTTTATTGCCCTCGAATTTCAAATACAAGGGAAAACCTAAAAACCACACTCGGTGGTGGTTTTCTTCTTCTTAGTTGGCGTAGACACCGCTTACGCGATTATAGCCGAGTTAACAACAGCGCGCCAGTCGTTTCTTCTTTTCGCTACGTGGCGCCAATTGGATATTCCAAGCGAAACCAGGTCCTTCTCCACTTGGTCCTTCCAACGGAGTGGAGGTCTTCCTCTTCCTCTGCTTCCCCCGGCGGGTACTGCGTCGAATACTTTCAGAGCGGGAGTGTTTTCGTCCATCCGGACAACATGACCTAGCCAGCGTAGCCGCTGTCTTTTAATTCGCTGAACTATGTCAATGTCGTCGTATATCTCGTACAGCTCATCGTTCCATTGAATGCGATATTCGCCGTGGCTAACGCGCAAAGGACCATTAATCTTTCGCAGAACTTTTCTCTCGAAAACTCGCAACGCCGACTCACCCGTTGTTGACATCGTCCCAGACTCTGCACCATATAGCAGGACGGGAATTATGAGTGACTTATAGAGTTTGGTTTTTGTTTGTCGAGAGAGGACTTTGCTTCTCACGTGCCTACTCAGTCCGAAGTAACACCTGTTGGCAAGAGTTATTCTGCGTTGGATTTCTAGGTTGACATTATTGGTGGTGCGGTGGTGGTTTTACGGTCGATAATTTAACGACACTCATGTGTCAGTCGACTGATAATTGGAAAGCTGTCAGCGAAGCGTCAGCATCCATAATGACAAAACTGAGACTTTTTGAAAAAATTAGGCGTCCGTCAGTCCGCACAATAGAGGAGACTTAAATGTGCTGTCCCTTCCATGAAGTAATACTTAAGCGGTGGTTCCATGGGAGAGCCTTGAGTTGGGAGTAGGTTAGGTTTAGCGGATTAAAGTTCCGCACTCCGGCTTTCGATGCTTCCCCCTACTAAAAAGAAAGAAAAAAAAAACCCAAAGAAGCGCTTATACAAAAAGAACCACATGTGCAAAAGCAAATCCCGTAACCCAAAATTCAAAAAATTGCCAAGAGACACCATGCTGCTCAAACGCACAAAAATCTCAAACGCTGCACAGCGAAACACAAAGTGGACTAGTTTCAGAACTGGTCAGCACCATACCAACTCAAGGTGAGTACAATAAGAACAAATACACATTTAAGGAAACTTAACCCCATAACTATGCGATCAAATAACAGCCAGTACGTCGTACGACTACCATTAGAGTCACAATTGTCTAACACCCCACATATTGGCAAAAGAAAAATAAAGCCAGAATACAGTCTGACAATTCCAATAATAAAATTTTAAATATATGTTACTTTCGACCATCCCGGGATGGCCTTCGCCACTTATGATTACCGGCGCAAGATTTATGGGACGAACAAATGAAACCGAACTAAAATTTCGCAGATATGTATAAATACCGCGATGGGTAAACTATTCCCCACATACAAAGCCAATACGGTTTCTGAATATCCATATTGCACAAAGCGATGCCACGACCACAATCTAATTACTAATTCAATATGCAAAATGTAAATAATAACGCTTATATCTTCAATTGTGAATACCAGACAGTCAAAAAATCGAGACATTTCGTTCAATATTGCCTCATAGCTAAATTTTATAATTATGAGAAAAAACGCAAAAGGAAAGTTAAGGGGTCACCATATTCCCAATACGATACAGAGACGCACCTACACTTACAAAATAAAATGTCGCTCTTATCGCATCTATCAAGCGCTCTTCTTATAGCTATAAAATGCTTCAAATTAACTATGAACAATTATGTACAGTATTAACAAGAACCGAAGCCGATTTCAATTCACGCTCACTCATTGCACGTTCGCAAGATCCCTCTCATTTAAAAGCCCTAACCTCAGGGCAAGTTTTCAAAGGAGCACTCATTCTGGCCCCACCTGAGCCAGCGTGGAGTCGCTGTCCTAAATAAGCCAATCATAAAAAAAATACAACAATTGGCGATAACACAGAAAACGCAAATAATCAACAGCCAGTTTAACAAACCGATGGTAAAGAAGATTTAAATAAAACTATAAATAATAAGCCTATCAAGGAAACAAAAGCAAATGCATACCAAATATGTTTAAAATCAAAGGCGTTTTTAGCATTTGCAGGTATTCTGCGCGCTCGGGTACTCTACCAGAAGTACTCCGCTATAGATGCAATCGCATATATCACACATACGTGTAAAACTAGGCAAAATATTTGCTTAGGGGCCCAGTATCTTTAAATGAGGTAAACCTCCCCCACTCTATCTGGGAAAACCTGGCGCACCCTACCACAACTCAACTCCCCTGAGAGGAACACCACACTCAACATCTGAAAACAACATGTCCTAATACACCACATCGGGGGACAAATCGGATTTCACCACAGCAGATGACAACTATCTAATAACAAACAAAAGGATTGGATCATCGCTGCTTTTGTTTTATATTCGTACGACACACTGCGCACATCAACATTCGTCTACAAGACATTCGATTAGATACTGCGCCGCGTCAACACTACTTTTGACTCCGATCGACAGCGTTCCGCCCGCACCGATTTGCAGCGATCCACTGGACAACACTTCGTTACACACAATTCGTTCGACACATTCGTCACATACAGTTCGCACATCTACATTCGATTTTATACTGCGCCGCGTCAACGCTATCTTTGACCCCGAACGACATCGATCCAAGACATTGGACATAAATTCAATAACACCACAATTTATGTAATATCGCACAAAACATTTGTATAAATAAAGGATAATTATTATATTGTACTCTTCCTGAATATACTGCTTTTTTTTCATTTTAATCTATCACGCGAGTTTTAGTTTTGTTCGAGCGGAGGAATAAAAATGCCAATGATGTTGTTTCTATGACATTATATTTTATTCTCTGATGTTTCAAGTTATGTTCTGCTTATATAACTACTAAAGTGATTACAATTTTCTTAATCTATTTCTTTGTTTTGTTTATTTTCTTATGAAATACAATATTTGTAAAATGTAATCTTATTTTCTATTGAATGCAAACAAACATGACTGTGGGGTTTACCCGATAATGTTTGGGTTATCATTATAGTCAAACATAAGGACCAAAACATGTTTGTATGCATTTGCATTATGAATACAATATTTGTAAAATGTAATCTTATTTTCTATTGAATGCAAACAAACATGACTGTGGGGTTTACCCGATAATGTTTGGGTTATCATTATAGTCAAACATAAGGACCAAAACATGTTTGTATACATTTGCATTATGTTCTTTATCTCTACTTGTTATCTTATATTTTTTTGTAATGTTTACTTGTTTTTCTTTAATCTTTTATTTTGTCCAATTTATAGTATTTTGTTGTGTGGTGTCTGGTTGGGATGATAGTGTACACATAACTCCTCCCTCCCTTAATGGAAAACTCTCCTGAGTTTGAATAGTATTGTTTTTCTTTTTTTTAATATTACAAGATATTAAAATTATTATTATAATCACAATAAAACTTAAAATTGATATTCCAATATGAGAGATATTTTTGTGATATTTTAATTCATTAATTTCTTCTAAATTTTCTTCGTTTTGAAATACATGGTCGTTAATTGTAATTTTGTTAGTGAAATTGTGAGTATCATAGTTTGGATAATAAAATCTTTGATTGTATGATATTTTAGTATTTGAGAATGTTTGGTATAGGATCTTAATTAGCAGTTATTATAATGAATCAATGTAGTGTTTTTCAACTTAATTTTTCTGTTGTCGCAGTTCTGGTTTAGTTCTATGCCATTTGCATTTTTTATTAAAATAGTTTCTTCATCAATTTGAAAAATTTCTGTAAGGCTATTTTTGATAAGTTCACAATTTAATAAGTACATAGATGCAATGTTTAGAAATTTGTAGTTCATTGAGTGTTTTAGCTTCTTCGAATTTATAAGTGACATTTTTGTATTCAAAAACATTTTCGATTTCTGCTGTTATTTCTTTACCTGCTGTGTTTGGTATAGGAATAATAGTTTTTAATTGTACCGATTGAAATTCTTTTGGGATTTTGACTACGAACATTAACAAATTTTCTTTATATTCCAAGGCGCATAATTTTATATATTGAAGTTTGTTGAGGTCTATGTTGTAATTATAAATTTCTTCATTTGTTAAAATGCTTGGGTGAAAAATACCATTTTTTGCTGAAATAATGTTTTCCTGAATCTGGTTTACTGCGTCTTTGAGAATGTTTATCTTTATTGTTTGTTCATGAAGAATCAATATTTTGTCTGTTCTCTCTTGATACACTAAAGAATTATTTCTTTCGTCTTCAATAATTTGTTTTAATTTTGTAAACGTGTTCGAAAAGAAATTATTAATTTTTATTTGGTGGTCGAGAGCTGTAATTGAATTATGTAAATTTTCATCTACTTTCTTAAGGTGATTTTCAATATCTATTCTATCTCCATCATCCATCGTTCCAAATAGAAATTTATGTACAGAACCTATACCGTTAATTAACCCTCTCTTTTTTCTACTAACTTCTTTTCTTGGGATTAATGTTTTGATTTTACCTCTCAAGATTTCAATTTCATTAGATAGGGTGTAGTAATGTAAATGTGAATATGTTTGCGAGATTTTTGTTATATTATTTAGTATGTAAAGAATTTCGCGAGGGTCAATTATGTGAATTACGAGGTCAGATGATGTAACAATCTGTTTAGTGTTGGTGATAATTTCTGCGTATCCATTGTCGGTATGTATTTCATGTACTTCCAGTTTGGCTGCATTGCTAATTATTACAATTGCTATCATCAATGTTATTTTGAAGATGTATTTGACCTAAAAATTTGTTTGGACGTTTAATATTTGTCGGGTGAATATTATCTAATGGTAATTTTCTATACCTTGGTTCGTATTTGTGCCGAACTGCTTTATAATTTTTTACGTAACCTTCTTTTTGAGTGTTATTAAACTCTTCTCTATTTCTATTTAGTTTTCCTATGCATTTTTCTTTAGTCTTCTGAATAGTGTCTTTAAACAAATTCTTATCAGTTTTTCCATTTATAACCTCAAGAGGTGTGGCTTTAATTGTAGAATGATAAGATTTGTTATACCATTCTATGCTTTGAAATACTTTTTCCGCTGTCGAAAGGCTTGGTTTTTCAATTTCTAGGACTCTAATTCTTTCGGATAGAGTATTATGAAATCTTTATATATATATCTGAATTCCCAGTATGACTGTTTGGTTTTGTAAAATGAACTTCTATTTCTTCTTTCCTAAAAAAATCTTTTATGTTAATTGAGTTGAATTCATTATCTAATATTAACATTCTGGGTCTACCTTTGATAGAAAAGAATAATCTAAGCTTTTCTATAATAGTTATACTGTTTCTATCTTCTAGCTGAAATGCCATAGCAAATTTCGCAAATTTGTCTATAAAAGTAAGGAAGTAACATTTTTATTTATGTATATATCCGCGTGAACTATTTCATTTATATCTGATGGTGTTTTCGTTAATTGAAATTTTGGTTTTAAAGTTTTCTATCATATTTTGCTCTATTGCAAACGTCGCAATTATTTATATATTTTTGAATCAAAACTTTCAAATTTTTCCAGTATATTAGTTTTTTCAATTTTTCATAATTTTCGTTAATACCTGCATGGGCTGTTTCATTTTTATGATATTGAGCAATTTGTTTATAAACTTGTTCTTCATTTTTCATATCTTTAGCATGGAATTCACATCTAAAAAACTTTACATGTCTATTAAATACATATTTGAATAAGCTTTTGCTGAACTATATTGTACTGATTATCGGTTAAATAAGAAAAAATACCTACTTTTCCACTATTTATGTGCTTACGACAAAGATCTATGAAATTATTATTTTTTATATCTTCTGCGCTAATAAAAATTTTCTTCGTGTTGCCTAGTTCTTCAGATTCCATAATTTTCTTGTTTGTTAAAATGATTTGTGTATTGAAGCGATTTACAATAGTGTGTAAAATTGGAAAATGATCATTTAGTTCCTCCTCTTGAGAGTGGATTGTAGCATTTGTGCTTATGTTGTCTTCTTCCAATGAATGAATCTCGCCTGTGTTACTATCTATTCTACTTAGAAAATCGGCTACGTTATTTTCCTTTCCTTTCACGTAATTTATATTAATATTGTATTCACCTAGTTTAATTAACCATCTTTGCAATCTTGGGTTAATGTCTTTTCCCTTGTTTTTTATTTGGAGCCACTTAAGTGGTTGGTGATCGGTTAAGAGATCGAATGCTCTGCCATAAATGTATGGTCTATAATATGTCACTGCCCAGACAATAGCTAGTAGTTCTTTTTCTGTAGTGGAATAACTTCTTTCGTGTTTGTTAAGTGTCTGACTAGCATAGCTTATAGGATGACTGTCCTGGGTTAATACTGCGCCAATTGCAAAGTCACTTGCATCAGTTGAAATGCCAAATTTTTTGTTAAAGTCTGGATATTTCAATATTGGTGGGCTTACTAATAGATTTTTAAGTTTTTCAAAGGATGATATGTACTGAGGATCGCGAGTGTTTATTTTAATATCCTTTTTTAAATATTTTGTTAAACCATGTGCTACTTTAGCGTAATCTCTTACAAATTTTCTATAATAACCTGTTATACCTAGGAATGATTTAATTTGCTTTGATGTAGTAGGCAACTTTAGTTTTTGTATGTTTTCGATTTTGCTTAAATTTGGTTGTATCCCTTCTGTTGTTAAAGTGTGACCTAGAAATTCAGTTGTTTTCGCGAAAAATTTGCATTTATCTACCTGAATCTTTAAATTATGTTTTCTTAATGCTGAAAATATTTTGGTGATATTTTGGGTATGTTCTTCAATACTTGAACTAAAAATTAAGATGTCGTCTAAATAAACTACACATATCTTGTTGATATATTCCCTAAGAACTGAATTCATTAAACGTTGGAAAGTTGCTGGTGCATTCTTTAGTCCGAACGGCATTCTTATAAATTCAAAGTGTCCTTGGGGTGTAGAGAAAGCTGTTTTTGGTCTATCTTCTTCTTTTATTAATACTTGATGAAAGCCTTTTGCAAGATCTAATGTTGTAAAATACTGAGCTCTTCCAAGTTTGCTGAGTATTGTTTCTATATGGGGTATTGGAAATTTGTCATCTATAGTGACTTCGTTTAGCTTCCTGTAGTCAATAACTATTCTCCATTTTTTCTTCATTGAATTGTCTTGCTTTTTCGGTACAATCCAAAGAGGCGAGTTGTACGGGGAATTACTTTCTTTAATTATACCTTGGCGCAACATCTCGTTCATCTGTCTAATAATTTCTTCTTCATGAATTTGGGGATATCTATAAATTTTATTATAAGTTGATCTACTTGTTTTTGTAACTATTTCATGCTGAATTTCATGAGTATGAGAAAGGTTTTTACCTTCTTGGAAAAATAAATCGCTATTTGCTTTTAGAATGTATTCTAATTTTTGCTTTTCTTCTTCATTCATGTCACTATTTGATAAAATATCTAGCAAATTCTCTTTACATTCTGTAAGTATATTAATATCTTCGTAATTGTAAGGGCATGAGTTTATAAATTTAATTTTATTGCCGTTTATTTCTACATACTCCTTTTCTAAGTTAATTATTGCTTTAATAGGTTTTAAAATATTTTGTCCTATTATTGCATCAAAGTTTTTATTTATTATGTTGGTTAGTTTCCAATGTATATAACTTTTTTCATTGAATTCGTTTGGGGTTGGGGTGACTAACTCTTTATTTAGGGAAAAATTTTCCTTAATGGTGCTAAAGTGTATTGGTTTATCAAGCTCAATGCATTCATAATCTTTTAACACATTATATTTCAATAATGATGTTGTAGACCCTGTGTCAATAAGACATTTAATTTTGGAATTTTTTATGGTCACTTCTATTATCGGTAACGATTGTTTTGGGCTGGCAACCGAAAATTTGCTTGTTCTTGAACGTGATCTATTTCCATCGGTTCGGGGGGGTTTTGTCTCCTTTGGACTGAATTATATCTTCTAGATTGTTGTGAATTATTTTGCCTACTTTGTCCAAAGCTAAATTGTTGATAATTGTCATTTTGGTTAGAATTGTTACGAAATTCTCTCGGCTGATTTTGTCCAAATTGAAAATTATTGGAATTTTGCATATACTGGTTATTATTGAAATTGCCAAAATTGTGAGACAAAGAATTTCTATTTGAAAAATTTCTATAATTATTTCTTTTATAATTGTTTTGTCTTTTATCAAATTGTATTAGCAAACCTGTCTCTTGAAGAACGCTAAAAGCCTCTCTAATGGTGCTTATATTTCTACTAATCACTACACTGCTTAAGTTGGGGTGTATCCCATTTAAAAATGTTTTTAGAATTAAACTTTCGTTGTTAATTGGGGAAAATTCTATAGGCTTTATCCTATCGAATTCATGTTTTAAATTTAGTTTATCTAAAATATCTTTTAAATTTTGGAAATATTGACTTACGTTATAGTTTCGTAGTACAATCGCCTGATTGTAAAGGGTGTGGTACGACTCCTTTACTCCAAAATTCTTTATGAGTTCTTCTCTCATTTGCTGCCATGTTGGTGTAGGTCCCAAAGGCCGGATGACACTTGCTGCTTCTCCTTTAATTTTTGTTTTGACGTGTCGCTGCGTTACAAATTCCAACATTGATGGGTTGGGGTTGAATAAAGGAAGGATCATGTCAACTTCCCTGATGAATGATGATAAATCTCTGCCGTCAAAGTCCATGATTCTTGAAGCTTCCTTCAAAATTTGCGATCCTGTCATCTGAAGTGGTTGCTGCTCGCCTGGATTCATTGCTGATGTATCCTCTTTTATTACAACTGAACTTGTTGTTGTTGCTTTGTATGGTGCACTTCGCTCTTTCTGCGTCTTCTGTGTGTGGGGCATTAATCTTTAATCCCACTCTTCCTGGTAATGTTGATGGGCGGAATGAAGCTATTCTTCGCCTTCACAAATTGTAGTCCTCGGAGTCGCTCTCCGACGTTCCAGATAACTTGTGTAGAAACTTAAATTTCTTAAACTTGGCTATCTGTGCCGACCGACTTATATATTTGTATATATAAGAGATCTTTTTAAAATGGGAGCTAATCTTAAGATTTGCTTCCCGTTGCTAAAGCTTACGAAACTTAAAACTTCAGTTTTTAGTATCGCTCAACTTTGCAGTTTGTTTTACCGACTGCGCCAGTTTTAGGTTTGTTCGAGCGGAGGAATAAAAATGCCAATGATGTTGTTTCTATGACATTATATTTTATTCTCTGATGTTTCAAGTTATGTTCTGCTTATATAACTACTAAAGTGATTACAATTTTCTTAATCTATTTCTTTGTTTTGTTTATTTTCTTATGAAATACAATATTTGTAAAATGTAATCTTATTTTCTATTGAATGCAAACAAACATGACTGTGGGGTTTACCCGATAATGTTTGGGTTATCATTATAGTCAAACATAAGGACCAAAACATGTTTGTATGCATTTGCATTATGAATACAATATTTGTAAAATGTAATCTTATTTTCTATTGAATGCAAACAAACATGACTGTGGGGTTTACCCGATAATGTTTGGGTTATCATTATAGTCAAACATAAGGACCAAAACATGTTTGTATACATTTGCATTATGTTCTTTATCTCTACTTGTTATCTTATATTTTTTGTAATGTTTACTTGTTTTTCTTTAATCTTTTATTTTGTCCAATTTATAGTATTTTGTTGTGTGGTGTCTGGTTGGGATGATAGTGTACACATAACTCGCGCACATGTTGTCACTGATACGTAGATATGTACATACATATGTATGTGATAATATGATTTAAATTCGCGAAAGCGTAAATACCTATACATATGTGGACATGATACAGGTGTGTATAGAAGATTTGCTTGTATATGATTCTTTTTAACTTAATAACTTCACTTTTTATTTTTATTATACTAGCACAGCAAGTTCTGCTCCAATCAAGATCAGTTTGTTTGAACTGATTCTGCGGAAACTGCAGAACGCACTCCGTAACAGTTTCTCTATTCTTGTTACTATGCTTATTTTTGCATTTACAATCTATAGTACCGTAATATATTCCGCCAATGCGTCACCTTCTTCAAATAACGTTACGGCACATACAGTTCCCTGCAAATATTAGCACTCCAACATACGCGTACGTACTGTGACATACAAAATACAAGCACAAGCGCTCCGACACGGCCTTCCTGACAAATCAGTCTAATTCCTAAGTCTAAGTCCTAATGTGTTTATTTTAAACCATAATATTCTAACACGTCAGGTGTTATTATTATTATTTTTTCTTCTTTTTATTTGTTTACATTTTATTAATATTTGTTCACATAAAATTTGAGACTTTAAAACAAAATCAAATCAATAGACAAAAATAAACAAATTGGTTTCTTGATAACATTTTGTAATTTTTTTTCAATACATTTTCTTCTTAACCATACTTAACAATTGATATTAAAGCTACTAACTTTATCAACTGGTGTATTTCCTTTTACGCCCAATTACAGACCCCCGCTATAACAAGTCCATCCATTATGGTGCGGTCATTATATCCCCTCTTGGTATTTCAAGACACCTTCTGTGCCATTCTTGTCTTCATTCCCCGCTTGGGAATCAGACAAATTTTCTCTTGAGTCGTCCAAATCTTCATCAACTTCTGTACATATTTGTGCATTTGGCATTGCTCTCAAAAATTCATGCGCATACTTATGTTTATGTACATATGTTCTTTTACTTATTAATGATTTTAAAACGCAGCTATGTATCTCCATCTAATAATTCGATTATTTGAAACAGACCTTTAAATTTTGGGCCAAGTTTTGTTTGGTGACGCTCTTCGTTTTTTATCAACACATGGTCTCCTATGTTTTATTTTATTATTTTTGCCTTATTCTTTTCAAACCTAAGTTTATCATAACGAGCATTACCTTCCATATTTTCCTTTGCTTGTTTTCTTATAGATTCCCTATCAATTATATTAGCCGTGTTTTATTTGACCATCACAAGCTATTAGCTAAATCATGGACAACTAAAACGCACTTAGCTTATTCCATATATTCGCTTAAAAATGAATTGGGTTGTTAATGCGGACAAGAACAATCAGCTGATATACAATTTAGTTCGAAATTTCAAACTTGTAAATGGAATATTATTATACTATACAAATATATTTATTTTAGTTATTTGAGGTCTAGACTACAAACAACTGAAAACAAGTGTTCATATTTTTCATAATTTTAGCTCAATACTCATCCAAAAATCTGTAATTTTGGTTTTTTATATTCTCATCTGTCAAAATAAGGTTTCTCGCTATTATCAACTACATTTTTTGGGAATAATCATAGCTATTGTGAATGAAAAAAAGACATGAATTGGCAATGCCTCTAGTACAATATACAAGCTACATATATGCTTATGACAGCCAACATAATTATGTTCGCTAAGTCTTCCATACAAAATAAGCTAATAGCTTAATTTGCTGGTCAAATAAAACACTCCTATTATCTTTTTTTTCAGTTATTGGCAATAGAGCAAAAGGTCTAGCTTCTCTACTGATTAACATTTCTAATGGACAGATCTTGGTGACTCGATTGGCCGTACAATTCGGTTAAAGCATCCTGCAACGACCTCTGACTGATTTCAACTGCGGTCAACTTACTCTTAAGCCTGCTCATGAAACGTTCTACCTGCCCGTTTGCTCTACTCGCACCTGTAGCAATTAAGTGGAGATAAATTTTTTGCGAAGAAAAAAAGACTTTGTCCGTAGTTTTTTCCCAACCTAAATGCATAATATCTTCGGGCCCATCTAAATGTCCAAATTACTGAAGAAAAGCCCACCACCGATGCACCCTCGGTGATAGGTCCGATTTTATACGGCTAGTTCTTAGTAAATTGCCATCAGTGAATACTACAAATTTACGACCCTGTAAGTAATGACGAAAATGCTTAATGGCATTGACGACTACTAAAGTCTCAAGTTCGTACGAATGATATTTTGATTCAGCAGGTGATGTAAATTTACTAAAATATTCGACAACAAGGGGCCTTCTGTCTATTCTATGTAACAATATTGCCCCATAGCCAACTGAGCTGGCATCTGTATGAAGTTCTATCGAGTGTTGAGGGTCTAATATATGGTTAGCATCGGCTCCTGAGTTAAATCAGATATTATTTTCGAGCGAATTCTTTTATGCTCTAACAGCCCAACGAAATCGGAGTTTTCCTTAGAGGCAAGTAAATACAATGTGGCAAAATGAGCCTCAGTCCCCTGCCCTACACAACATATAATCCGCAAGTGCCATTTCAATACCGAACACCTAACCACTGCAATAATCCCGCATTAATAATACTCTACATTCACCGCATTAAAATATACGTCACTAACACGCTACATTTACCATACTCACCTCGACATCACCTACAATCCACATCACACATAACCACTAAATTTTCGACCACAGCAAGAAAGGAACAAAAGAGACGGAGAAACGAGTTCGTCACTTCTTTTTGCGATCCGCTATCGAAAAGCCGTGTTCTGCTAATACCGAGTTCCAATTTTTTTGCATATTGTGCGAAAATCCACCTTTTACAATACAATTTAATTAAATTTCTATATAAAGTTCTTGCGGATATAATAAAAAATATTTTGTGAAATTTTTATGCGGAATTGTGTGTTGCTTATTTACATCATTTTCCGAACGGTGAGTTCAAGCATAAATCAAAATATCATTTCTCATTTTAAATTTATTATTTTAATTGGTATATAAAAGTTATGCCACAATTATTATATAGTTGTCCAAAAATATAAATTCTTATTTTTTCCAAAAATACATTTGTAAACAAAAGGATATTTATCCTTTTTTTATGTTCCACACAAAAGATTTAAGGAGCTCAAGAGCTCAAAACGTGCCCTACATCAGCTACCTACCCGACGGCATTTCGCAAATGATAAAATAAATTTTTCAAGAGCTCAAAGCATACGCTACATCATCTCGAACCTACCTGCCCTACGCTTTTGCGCAAATGATTATATCATGATAGCAAATGCCCACATACAGATTTGGCAATGGCAATAATAGTCAGTATTCTATAAATTCTATCCTGTCAAGATGCCCTGTAACAAGTGTATCCGAACGTCCCATTGTTTTGTCGTCTCATGTAAAAAGCGCGTGTATCCGAACGTTACATGGTTTTGTCCATAAATTTAGAGACTTTTTGCTGCGCTCCTACTTTAACATCCTTGGTTTTGTCATCTTATGTTGAAAAAAAAGAAAAATTTAATTGGAGAAATAAGAAAGTAATAAGTGTATCCGAACGTTCCATTGTTTTGTCATCTCATGTAAAAAGCACGTGTATCCGAACGTTACATTGTTTTGTCCATAAATTTAGAGACTTTTTGCTGCGCTCCTACTTTAACATCCTTGGTTTTGTCATCTCATGTTAAAAAAAAAGAAAAATTTAATTGGAGAAATAAGAAAGTAATAAGTAAGTAATAAGTGTATCCGAACGTTCCATTGTTTTGTCATCTCATTAAAAAGCACGTGTATCCGAACGTTACATTGTTTTGTCCATAAATTTAGAGACTTTTTGCTGCGCTCCTACTTTAACATCCTTGGTTTTGTCATCTCATGTTAAAAAAAAATAACAATTTAATTGGAGAAATATTTAAAATACTGCTAAAAATGATTTTCTTCTCGCTGCTTACAATGCCAAGGAAAAGAAAACGACCTGACATAGGTCGTCGAAGTCGTGTAAATGTGCAACGAGCTACTTTACGCTCCAACCGCACTAATGACCAGTGAGATGCTGATAATAATAACAGTCGTACAATTATGGGAGAATTACGTTCAAGAGTAAATAACTATCAAGTGGATAGGGGGAGAATGGAACGAGTTAACGAATTTAATCGATTCCGCAGACGCAATGCTCCTGTAAACCTCGAACGAGGAGCATTTTCCTACGATCCGGAATTTGATTGTAGTGCCGACAAATCTGTGACGATTGGAGAAATGTCAATCATTTGTCAACATAGTAAAGCATTAAAGTACAGTAGTGAACCTGCAGGATTATGTTGTGCTGGTGGCAATGTACAATTGCCTCAATTGGTTCCACCACCTGAACCGTTACACTCATTAGTTAATGGAATGGAAAGTGAGTCTAAACAATTCTTGGCTAACATCCAAAAATATAATAATTGCTTCCAAATGACATCGTTTGGTGCAACGCATATAGTACAAGACGGGTTCATGCCTACTTTCAAAGTAGTATACCATAATTGTTTTAGTGAAATTCTAATTTGTATTTGTATCACAATTAATTTAACCAGTTCTTAAACAATTACAGATACAAGGACAAATTCATCACCTACTGGGAGCAATGCTGCCAGTGCCACATGCAGATCATAAACTTTTGCAAATTTATTTTATGGGCAATCGAGATGTGGAAGTTGATACACTTGTGATATGACCACAATCCAACCGTCAAGCGAATCATTGTCCAACAACTGCAAACATTTCTTCACGAGAATAATGAATTAGTGAAGATGTTCAAAATGGCACTGGATCGGATGCCATCAGACAGCCATAATATTGTAATAAGAGCCGACAAAACACCTGCAGGAGAGCATGCAAGGAGGTTTAATTCACCGACAATAGATGAAGTGGATATTGTCGTTGTTGGAGAGAATTTGCAATCAAGAGATATTGTACTTCATCGCCGGAACAATGAATTGAAATGTGTATATGAAACGCATAGAGCTTATGATGCTTTACAATACCCATTAATTTTCTGGCAGGGAGAAGATGGGTACCATTTTAATATCAAAATGGTTAATCCAACAACAGGTAATTAGATTATACAAAATAAAATAAATTTTTTATGTGCAATATATATGTAAATGTATTTTTTTATCATATGTACTTCCAGGTGCTGATACACACAAAAAAGTCAGTGCCATGAATTATTATGCATACAGACTCATGATCCGTGAAGGTGAAGTAAATCACATTTTGATGTGTCAACGGCTCTTTCATCAGTATGCAGTGGACATGTGCGTCAAAATTGAGACTGAAAGATTGACATACATCCGTCTTAACCAACAGCAGCTTCGATCTGAAGAGTACATTCATCTTCGCGATGCAATCAATGCTGACGGCAATGTAAATAATGTAGGAAGAATGACAATTTTACCGGCCACTTACATCGGAAGCCCGCGCCACATGCACGAGTACGCTCAAGATGCGATGTCTTATGTTCGAAAGTATGGCCGTCCAGACCTATTTATTACATTCACCTGTAACCCACAATGGATTGAAATAAAAAAAGAACTGCTACACAACCAAACACCACTTGATAGGCATGACATCACAGCCAGACGGATGTACTCTGTTGAGTGGCAAAAGCGTGGTTTGCCACATGTTCATATATTAGTCTGGTTGGTTGACAAAATAAGGCCAGAAGAAATTGATTCCATTATTTCAGCCGAAATTCCTGATGAAACGGTTGACCCAAAATTGCATACGATAATAACTAAACTCATGATACATGGACCTTGCGGAGTTTTCAACAACAGCTCACCCTGTATGATCGACGGCAAGTGCTCCAAACGGTACCCGAGAAACTTGCGTGCCGAAACCATCTCGGGAATCGATGGTTACCCATTGTATCGTCGGCGATCAGTTGAGGACGGTGGACGATCTGTAGATGTCAAGATAAAAGGACAAGATTTTCATGTAGACAATCGTTGGATTGTGCCGTTCTCTCCCATATTGTCCAAAACTTTTGAAGCTCACATCAAGGTGGAATTTTGTAACTCTGTGAAATCCATAAAGTACATATGTAAATATGTTAACAAAGGTAGCGACATGGCCATGTTCGCAGTAACAAACACAAATGATGAAGTGTCTCACTATCAGATGGGTCGCTATGTAAGCAGCAATGAGGCTATTTGGCGCATATTTTCGTGTGCAATTCATGAAAGACATCCCACTGTATTGCATTTGGCAGTTCATTTAGAAAATTGATAACGAGTGTATTTCAACCCAAACAACGCTGTGGATAGAGCGGCACGTCCACCTGTGACCACATTGACAGGTTTCTTCTCAATTTGTGCAACTGATCAATTCGCTCGCACTTTGCTGTATGCTGATATGCCGCGCTACTACACATGGAACGCATCATCAAAGTCTTTTCAGCGTCGTAAACAAGGAACACCACTTGAAGGATATGAAAATGTATTTGCCACAGATGCTATAGGCCGTATATATACAGTACATCCTAATAACGATGAATGTTATTATCTTACATTGTTATTGGTGAATGTTCCTGGTCCGACATTTTTTCAACAATTGCGAACAGTTGATGGACATCTGTGTGCGACTTACCGTGAGGCGTGTCAATTATTACGGTTGCTTGAAAACGATTCGCATTGGGATGATACGCTCAAGGATTCCGTGATATCTTCATCGCCGCATCAAATTCGCACATTGTTTGCGATTATAATATCGACATGTTTCCCCTCAAATCCGAATGATTTGTGGATGAAATATAGGGATGACATGTCTGAGGATGTGTTGCATCGCGTGCGTTGTGAAACTTTGAATCCTACATTGGAAATTACGGCAGAGATTTACTGTGACACACTGATCATAATAGAAGATACGTGTTTGTTGATGGCAAATAAAGTATTGTCGTAATTGGGCCTGATGGCACCCAATCGTTCTATGCAAGATGCATTAAACCATGAGTTGCAAAGAGAACTCCAGTACGATACTCAAGCTATGACCGAAGCAGTTCGCACAACTGTTCCGCAATTGAACGAAGAACAAAGGATTGCGTACGATCGTTTAACACAAGCTGTAAACAGTGGGTCTGGGGGGATTTACTTTCTTGATTCTCCTGGGGGTACTGGGAAAACGTTCCTAATTTCATTGCTATTAGCAAAGATCCGATCGCAAAATGAGGTAGCCCTAGCGTTGGCTTCATCTGGAATAGCAGCAACTTTATTAGAAGGCGGACGAACTGCACATTCAGCCTTAAAATTACCATTAAACATGCATATCAACGAAACCAGTTTGCTACATTGCCAAAAATAGCGCTATGGCGAAGACTCTCCAAGTATGCAAATTGATAATTTGGGACGAATACACAATGGCCCACAAGAGGTCGCTGGAGGCACTAGATAGGACGTTAAAATATTTACGTGATAACCAAAACATTTTTGGTGGAGCTATGATACTGTTGTCAGGTGATTTTCGTCAGACTCTTCCAGTAATTCCTCCATTGACTGTTGCTGACGAAATAAACGCATGTCTAAAATCATCAAATTTGTGGCGGCACGTAAAGACACTACAATTAACTACTAACATGCGAGTGTTTTTGCAACAAGATCAAACTACGACTGTGTTTTCGAAGCAGTTGCTGGATATTGGCAATGGTAAGGTCGCAGTTGACAGCTCGACCGGATTAATGACTTTTCCCACAGATTTCTGTCACTTCACCGAATCGAAAAAAGGAGCTTATTCAGCGTGTTTTTCCGTACATTAAACAACAATATAATAACCACGATTGGCTAAGTGAACGAGCAATATTGGCAGCGAAAACCAAAGATGTCGATGATCTCAATGCTGCCATTCAGAATTTCCTTCCAGGAGAGTTGTTTACGTACAAATCAGTTGACACGGCCACAAACCAGGATGACGTAGTCAACTATCCTACAAAATTTTTAAATTCGTTGGACTTGCCTGTACTACCACCATATAATTTGAAATTAAAAGTAGGGTCATTTGCCATCATGCTGCGTAAAATTAATCAACCTCGACTTTGCAATGGAACGAGATTGGTTGTGAAGAAACTCTTGAATAACATCATCGAAGCTAAAATAATCAAAGGAAAGTACAAAGGAGAGGATGTCTTAATCCCACGAATACCTATGATTCCAACGGATTTGCCATTTGATTTTAAGAGGTTGCAATTTCCCGTGCGTCTGGCGTTTGCGATGACCATAAATAAATCGCAAGGCCAATCGTTGCAAGTTTGCGGAATAAACTTAGAGTTTCCCTGTTTCGCACATTGACAATTATACGTTGCGTGTTCGCGTGTCGGAAAACCAACATCCTTATTCATTTACGCACCGCAAAAAAAAAGGTGCGTGGAGTCCCTACGCGCGGAAGAAGTTATACTTCTTAGTGATATTCAGAAATGCATATCATTTTGTATGAAAGAAAACTAGAACATTTAAATTCATTATGCACATTTTATAAAGCAAAGTCTAAATGAAGGAATTTTGACTCGGAAAGTAGTTCTGTCTCTTCGTTGCGGAAGGGAATAAGCAGCGTAACCAACTCTCTTTTGTACTCTTCGAATTGGGTTGTCATATTATAATTTGTATATCTTATGTCATAGTGTTTAGTCAATTTCTTGTATTCATTATTGGCGTTGCATTTGTATTGCGCACAAAACTGGGCCAAAGTAAAATGAATTTTCTTTTTATTTTTCTTTGCAGTTTTTCAATAAATTTAAATAAGTTTCTTAATAAATTTAAATACGTTTTTTAATAAATCTAAATAAATTTAAGTAAATTTACATGTATTTTCATTTATATTTAATTGTCAATAAATTTTTTTTTAAATTATTTGCCCTAGTTGTCCATTTTATTTTCTCATGCATTTCAGTCGATTTTTGTATAGAAATTTGACCGGCGTAGAAGCAAAATGCGAAACAATCATACATATATTATGTCGTTTGCACATTTGTGTCACATTTGAACCATCGTATATTTCTTACATGCATAACCAAACCATACTTAAGACAACGCCACGAAAGTGTCAATAGTGGTGTTGGTGGTAAGCACATAAAAAGTCACAATGTGAACGCAGGTTCGAATCTCGACGGACTTAGTCTTTAATTTTTGCATTTTAACATCGTAATACTATACTAATAAATATATTTCTTACTAATAGAAATTAAATTTATCACAGCAATATACCTAATATATGTACTTACATATACATAATATTGCTGTGATAAATTTAATTTCTATTAGTACGAAAAATATTTATTAGTATAGTATACGATTTTAAAAGGCATACATCTTTCTATCCTATCTTGTGTATCTGCACATGCTCATATGAATGTACGTATAAAAAAAAGAAAGACGAAAGAAATAAAGTCACTAAAAATAGTTGAGAATTCGCAAAAATTAAAGACAAACGAAAGAAAAATAATGCGCAAGCATACATAAGCTTACTGTACTTATTGACCGCATTATTTTTGCGTAAAACCTTGGAATTTATTCATTAAAATCACCACTCAGAAGTCGTTTTATCCGTTGTAAGCGAGCGATTTTCGAAGAAACATCATTTCTAATATGCCACAACACAATATTAGAAATTAAGTTCATAAACCTCACGCTGTCAGATAAAACGATATAGTACCTCGTCATCGCGGGTCGATTTCCAAAAATTTAAATGAAGACTATCTACAGAAATGATCCTGTAAAGTATAGCCTTAATTTTTCAACGGCCAACGCAGAGTATTTCAACCAAAATATACGAAAAATAATTGAGAATTCGCAGAAATGAAAGACAAACGAAAGAAAAAGAAACATAACTTCAATAATGCACAAGCATACAAACATACATATGCGCAGCAGCAGCAAGGAAAGAGGTAACAATCGGCGATCCATTGTATATTTCTTTCATGCATAACCAAACCATAATTAGGACAACGCAATACAAGTGTCAATGGTGGTGTTGGTGGTAAGCGCTTGAAAAGTTACGACGAGCACGTAGGTACGTAGGTTCGAATCCCAACAGAATTTATATTTAATTGAATATGTCACTAACCAAAAATTGAAATATTGTTCTACAAAAACAACAACAGCATAAGCATGGCAACATTGTGTTGTTGGTAGAAAAGCCGAGCTGTGCCGAAAGAAACGAACAAACGATCGTCGATTGTCACCGCTTCGCTTGCTGCTCGAACATCTTCGGAAACAAGCTTGCGTAGATTCATATTGAGCCAGGTTGCGCAACCTGAATCTATCGCAACCTTTTCCGAACTCGTATAAGAAGTATAACTTCAAAAACTAAAAATATTGTCTACCAGAAAGCACTATATTAATTAACTGTATATGATCATAACTGTGTTGTATTTAATTTAAGCAAAGATTTGTTTATCATGTTCACAGTCCAGAAACGAGCACATCCAAGAAAATTTTAATTTTTTGTATATGAAGTCTATATATATAAAATTAAGTGGCAAAACTTCCTGTTCGCATACTCCTCCTAGACGGCTTGCCCGATTTCAATGAAATTTTCAGGGGTGATTGGGGTCTGTTTGGAGGGTGCACATAAGAAATTTAATGTGTGTATCATTGCACGTTGTGCAAAAAAAAAACAAAAAACGAAACAACTGGCGGATGTTTACAATTAATAAAAAACATTGACATCGCATGTTGATCGTTTTTGCCTGTCATTCGTTCTTTCTATGGATGACTGTCAAGCTAACAAGACATACAAAACGTAAGTGTTCCGAATGCACTGAGTGTATCAAAAAAAATGTTTCAACATTGTGTATAATTTTCTGAGATTTCAACGTGATTAACATTCTGCGTACAACACAAAGCAAGTGAGTATTGTTGTTGTTTGCGCGGTGTGTGTAAAAAAAGTGTTTCAACATTGTGTGCTTTTTCCAGATTTAACTCCATCGATTTGCTACATTTATTCGAACCGATTTTGTGTTTTCTGCTCACCGTGCAACACACACAAAGCAAGTTAGTATTGTTATTGTTTCGTAAGTGCTTCCATGCGGTTCGCAAATACACTGTTGGTGGGTGTTATTGCATATGCGTGTGTGGGTAAAATACATAGTTTGAGATGTAGTTTTAGGTTAATTTTTCCATTTTTATTTATGTACTTCAAATATGCATACTCTAGCACGACCACCGAGGACAACACTAACTACCTTTTTCGAGTTGTCTGAAAACGATGAATTTGCAAGAACATTGCTATATTCCGAAATACCACAATATTTCAATTGGAATCCATCATCGGAAACATTTCAACGACGAAAGCAAGGGGAGCGTGTTGACGGTTATCCAAATGCCCGTAAAACCGATGCCATAAGACGCATTTACACCATCCATCCGAACAACGCCGAATGTTTTTATTTGCGTCTGCTATTAGTCAACGTGCGCTGACCAAGATCATTTGATGATATGAAAACTGTTGACGGTCAGTTGTGTGCGACGTATCGTGAAGCATGTCAGCGATTGCATTTGTTAGAAGATGATATGCATTGGGACACCGCACTTCATGACGCATCGCGCACATCTCATCCGTCAAATCCGCAATAATTGTTGAATAAGTACAAAGACTGCATGATCGAGGACTTATTAATTTGGCGCGTAATCGAGCATCGGACGCAGACTTGCTATATACACTACAAATGTATAATTCTGCTTTGATATTGGTTGAAGATCTGTACCTTACAATTGCTAATAAGGCATTAGCGCAACTTGGCATTACTGCGACCAGTCATTGACCATGAGCTTCAACGTGAACAACAATATGATTGCAATGAATTGCGTGCTTTCATACAAGCTAACATTAGCAAATTGAATATTCAGCAGAAAAATGCTTATGATAAGATTATACGAGCGGTTGACAATAACGCCGGTGGATTCTACTTTCTTGATGCGCCCGGTGGTACGGGGAAAACGTTTCTGATCTCTTTGGTTCTTGCTACTATACGGTCACAGCAGAAAATTGCGCTGGCAATTGCTTCGTCAGACATCGCAGCTACTCTACTTGATGGCGGCCGAACTGCACATTCTGCGTTGAAATTACCGTTGAACATACAAGTCGTTGATACACCAACGTGCAACATATCGAGGAATTCAACAATGGCAAAAGTTTTGCAAGGAGCTGGAATAGTTCTATGGGATGAGTGCCCAATGGCTAACAAAAAGTCATTAGAAGCATTCAATAGAACAATGCAAGATTTACGCCAAAAGTAACAAATTTTTGGCGGAGCATTAATCTTATTATCCGGCGATTTTCGGCAACCTTTGTCAGTCACTCCTCGATCAACTCCTGCCGACGAAATAAACTTATGTTTAAAATCGTCAGTTTTGTGGAGACATGTTCAAAGGCTGACTCTTACCATCAACATGCGAGTCCAATTGCAAAATGATCGATCCGCAGCGGCGTTTTCGAAGGTGAAGTTGTACTCTTACCACGCATTCCCATGATTCCAACGGACATGCCGTTTAAATTTAAGCGCTTGCAGTCCCCAGTACGTCTTGCTTTTGCGATGACCACCAACAAATCGCAAGGGCAAACGTTTCAAGTGTGCGGCGTCAATTTGGAAGAACCGTGCTTCTCCCACGGCCAATTGTTCGTCGCATGCTCGAGAGTGGCAACACCAAGGTGCTTATTCATTTACGCGCCAGGTGGAAAAACCAAAAATGTTGTATACCAATATATTTTATAAATGTTTTATAAATAAGTAACAGTTTTACAACAATAAATAAAACACAAAGTAAAAACCCTTAAGAATTTTAATCGATTTAGGTGTAGCGAAACGCACAGGGTAACAGCTAGTGTATAAATATAAATAAATGACTTAATATGTATATAATATGTGCATTTGGATCCTTAATGTCAACGTGTATTAGTAACTCTTTATTTCCATCAACTTGGCTCCATCTACTTGGGAACCACTTGGCTCGCCAGGACATGATAATATGGTGGAAGTACTAGGCGACTCGGACAAATCTGATTCGATCAGAACATTATCAATGTTGAGCTGCTGTCTGTCTGCAATAACATCAATATCTACCAGAACATTCTTGATGTTGGGCTTTTGGCTGTCTTCAATAACTTGAATGTCCTGTATGTCTTCGGCCCATAAATTTAATTGACAGAATGTCTCCTCAGATGATGAAGATGGCATTGTAGAAACGTGTTTTGATTTAGATACCAGCTTTTGCTTTAATATATTTTTTTGTACTTTTGCCCTGTTCACGCGTATTATTCGTTCTACATTCTTACCACACTTGGTACAAAATCTGAAGGTAACAGCGATTATGTTGGAGCATCTTAATAATAATTTAATACAATCTGGACAGTTATTATTTTTTTTCTGCCGTTCCATCCACTTTTTACAAAACAGACAATGCATTTTAAGGAGTTGAGGGATATATAGCTTCACTATAATTATATTATAGTTGTTTGAATTCTTTATTTTCTCGATGACAGATGTAGTTCTTCTTCTTTTCCTAACCATGGCCATCGTCAAAAAAAAAAAACGACAGATGTAGTTTGATAGTTATAGTGTAAATACTTGTCACTATTCACTCAAAAAAAATTGTCTATGGTAAAATGTCACTTGAAATGTTAACGTCTCTTTGCTGTGCATCTATACTATAATTCTTTAATATTCCTAAAAATATAAAAGCAGCAAATTTCAATAAAATTAAAAAATTATTGTGTCGTGTGTTTGTGACTTACTAAATATGCCTCCAATAATTAAGCGGTACGAAGTTCGCCGGGTCAGCTAGTCTAAAATAAATAAGAAAAAGGCACAATAAAAAGACGAAGAGAAATAAAAGAAATAATAAACTCGAACATACATATATACATACTTATTAACTAATAACAACTATGTAACATATTATACGAAGTTAAAAATTTAATAACATATTTTCATAAAGAAGTGAACACTTGCGCATAGTGAAATCTATTTTTGATTCGTATCGCGCCTGCAACAACCAAAGAACACAAAAACAATACGAGCTTTATATAAATATACTTGGTATACTCGAATATATATGTATGTACCATAGGGTAATATAAAATATAAAATAATCGAATTTCAAAATTTGCAAAAATTATCCCAAATTTATTGAAAATACATAAACGGTTCGGTACAACAAAAAAAAAACAAATATATATATTTACATTGGCAAACTTTTCCTTTTGTCTTTACTTTATACATATTTACATATGTTAGCGCATTATATGCTGACCAGGCACATATACAAAGGGTATTGACGCCTATCCTTACGAGAGTGAATAGGAGGGCGTACGAATAAGTTGGCAAAAAAAAAAAATATATATATAAATATATATATACACACATACATATATAATATACAACATAATAATTATATTATTGCTTAAATATTTCAAAAACAAGAAATATACGCGTATTTCAATAAATTAATCCTTAATTCGGAAATAAAAACTCTTATTTACGTAAAAGAGTTTTCGGTTTTTGAAGTTATCCTTCTTATACGAGTTCGGAAAAGGTCGCGATAGATTCAGGTTGCGCAACCTTGCTCAACATGAATCTACGCAACCCCTCTTGCTCAATATGAATCTACGCAACCTTGTCTCCGAAGATGTTCGAGCAGCAAGCGAAGCGGTGACAATCTGCGATCGTTTTTTCGTTTCTTTCGGCACAGCTCGGCTTTTCTACCAACAACACAATGTTGCCATGCTTATGCTGTTCTTGTTTTTGTAGAACAATGTTTAAATTTTATGTTGGTGACATATTCAATTAAAAAATCAATTCTGTTGGGATTCGAACCTACGTACCTACGTGCTCGTCGTAACTCTTCAAGCGCTTACCACCTAGACCACCATTGACACTTGTATTACGTTGTCCTAATTATGGTTTGGTTATGCATGAAAGAAATATACAATGGATCGCCGATTGTTACCTCTTTCCTTGCTGCTGCTGCGCAAATGTATGTTTGTATGCTTGTTCATTATTGAAATTATACTGCTTTTTCTTTCCTTTGTCTTTCATTTCTGCGAATTCTCAACTATTTTATGTGACCTTTTGTTGAAATACCCTGCGTTGGTCTATTTTTTGGAAATCGACCCGCGATGACGAGATATATCGTTTTATCTGACAGCGTGAGGTTTAAGAAGTTCATTTCTAATTTTTTCTTGTGGCATATTAGAAATAATGTTTCTTCGAAAATCGTTCGCTTACAACGGATAAAACGACTTCTGAGTGGTGAATTTTATGAATAAATTCCTTTTGGTTGAAATGCACTTCGTTGGCCGTTGAAAAGTTAAGACTATACTTCTCAGGATCATTCATTCCTTTCACTTCTTCAAAGTATATATATTTGCATTATTTCGTTGTCATTTCCATATTCGTAGCAATAGAATTTCTATCGCATAAGTAAAGTAATGGCCGCCGATTGTCACCCCTTGCCGCTGTAGCAGCTTCGCCTACAAACGTGCGTAAATATGTGTGTATGTATACGTAGGATCGTGAATACATATTGACGCAGATTTTGCGAGAAGCACCAGAAAGTTGTGCAAATTATGATTATTAGCTTTTGCCATCGTCGCAAAAAGAAGACTTGTTGGAAAAGGCGTGCTCGGGGAGATAATAAATTATAATAAATTTATAAAATGTGAATTTAAGTTTTCTAGTTTTCTTTCATACAAAATGATATGCATTTCTTGGAATATCACTAAGAAGTATAACTTCATCCGCGCGTAGGGACTCCACGCACCTTTTTTTTACATTTATCTGAATTTACACTGAAAAATATATTTTTCTATTATTAATCGTTATTATATCGTTATATCGTTATTATCAAGATAACTCTGAATCGGTGCTGGAAATCAAAAATCAAAATATTGACAATTTCTGGACATGTCTCCAATCTACATACTATGACGGAATAGTAGAAACTGATGACTCAGATCTACCAGAAAATTTAAAATCCTCGGCTTACGCCAAATATGAAAATTGCCTTGACCAATATGAAGAGACAAAACCTCCTTGATCCCTGATCAATTAAAATTAACAAAGTCAAATGTACCTACTCCACAACACAGAGTAGAGCTGCCACAAACACAAGCCCAAGAGGCAAGTTCAGGCATTCAACTCAAAGTGCCAGCATGCAATACAGAAATATTTCATGGAGGTTATGAACAATGGCCGTCCTTCCGGGACATGTTTACGGCCTTGTACATAAACCATCCTAAATTATCACTAGCTCAAAAATTGTAGCACCTCCGATACACAACAAAAGGTCAAGTAGGCATCATAGTAAAACAGTTCGCTCTTAATGACAATAATTTCAATTTGGATTGGGAAGCTCTAAAAGAACGATACGAGAATGAAAGAATATTGGTCGACAATCAAGTGACCGTATTAATGAATTTATCAAAAAATCCAGAAAGAAACAAGTGAAGAATTCATAAAACTTCAATCCCCTGTTTCAAGTTATTTGTCGGTTCTATCGACACAGAATATTCCCACAGACAATTGGGACCCTATACTGGTAAACATATGCTCCGCGACATTACTAGAAAAATCGTTGCTTTTGTGGGAGCAATCGCTCTCATCACGAAGAAAATGCCCAACAAGGCAACAAATGAAAGATTTCTTAACTACGCAATATGAAATTGCGGAATAGGGTATATAAAAAAAATGGTCAGAACTAAAAATGTTCAACACGACCTAAATCAAAGCTTTATTAGACCCCAAGCTAATAACAACAATTTAAATCGTAGGTTTTGAATATTAATGAAAGCAGCAACTTTCAAAATTTCAAAAAAATCAAAAATTCAATTGCGTATATTGCCAAAAAAGACATCATTCAATGTTGCACATCAAAAACTTTCCCAACACACCCCAAAGTACCGATTTCTCAAAAAGAGCCACGGGTTTAGTTGCAACCGGCTAGGCTAAAACTGACAACAAAATATGCCAACTATGAAATTATGGGAATGGGCGGACGAGTAGTACAAAACTCAAATAAAATCTGCCCCATTACCCTAATTTCCCCTCAAGCGAATAAGCGCGTTCAAACAGAAGCTATAGCCTTACCGCAAGTTACCAATATGCCTCCAAGCTATCATATACATAGATAGCAAACATTGGCTAAAGGTTACACACCTAAAGTTAGCAGATCCCAACTGCAACAACCCCGCGCAAATAGACCTTCTATTAGGAAGCGATCTTATGTCACAAATTATACTAGAACGTATTGAAAAAATTTCAAAAACACTACTGGCGCAAAATACCATTTTCGGATGTGTCCTAAGTGGACCAGTTGCGGAACCAGTCACAACAATGACAACTCAAGTTGAGGAAATTTCAAACGAGTACCTCAATTCACAATTGAGAAAATTTTGGGACTTAGAAGAACTGTCCCCCCTTCTATTACAACACCAGAAGAACAATATTGTGAAGACTTTTATAAAGCCACAACTACTAGATCAGATAATGGTCGATGTCGTACGACTACCACTAAAACAACAATTTCCTGACACACTCGCCTTAGGTCACTGTCGCACCTCTGCAATACAGCAGTTTCTAAGTATGGAAAAAAACCTACTTAGAAAAGGTGAGCTCAATCAAGATTATGATGGTGTCTTAGAAGAATACTTCCATTTAGACCACATGGAGGAAGTAAGCCCATGCGAAAAAATCATAAAAGGCAAATATTACTCTTCCTAATTGCCACATCATGCAGTAGTAAATCCTGACAAAAAAAACCACAAAGGTTAGAACTGTCTTCAATGCCTCAAGAGTCACTAGCTCAGGGAATTCCCTAAATTATATTCTATTTACGCGACCCACACTCCAACCAGATTTAATGCTCCTCATATTAAATTGGCGTATATTCAAATACGTATTCAATGAGGATGTCGAAAAGATGTATCGACAAATACTCTTACATAAAGATGATCAAGATTTTCAGCGGATTATTTTCCGAAAATCTGCCAATAGTCCCCTACGCGACTTTAAAGTGGCGTAAACTGTGTCCCATATCTTGCCATTCGTACACTATACGAACCGGCAGAAGACCCAAAGTCAGAATTTCCTCTGGCAACACAAGTCTTAAAAACGCAAACATATGTGGACGATATCCTGTCTGGAAGCCACAGTCTTCCACTAGAATACGATACCTTATCATAGGTAATTAATGCCCTCAATACCGCAGGGTTTTCTTTAAAAAAGATTACAGCCAATCACCCAAATATTTTAAAAAATATTCCTAAAGACCATTTGTTGGATACTAATTTCCTTTATATTCAAGAAGGAAAGTACAACAAAAACACCAGGCATCCAATGGAATGCGATCTCTGACAAGTTTTCATATACTACAGAGTCAATATCCGCATTATCCGGCATAACAAAGAGACAAATTTTATCCTCGGTGGCAAAACTTTTCGACCCCGCAGGATGGCTTTCGCCAATTATGATACAAGCGAAAATTTTGATACAAGAATTATGGCTAGACGGAACCGACTGGGACGAACAAGTGAAACCTCTTCGCTTAGAAAAATAGTCCCAGTTTGCTAATAATTTGAACGATATCTCGCAGATACAAATTCCACGGTTGGTAAACTATTCTCCCGAATATAAAGTGGAACTACACGGCTTCTGCGACGCCTCTGAAAAGGTCTATTGTGCCACTATATATGTGCGTACAGAAAGCGATGTCGCAACTGCAAGCCATCTACTAGCGGCAAAAGCCAAAGTTGCGAATCTAGAAACGCTAAGTCTACCACGACTTGAACTCTGTGGCGCTCTGCTACTAGCAAAACTAGTTTCAATGTTGCAAACCCACTTAAACATGGCGAAATACAAATTATATTGGTCCGATTCCGAATTAGTTCTAGCCTGGTTAGAAAAACCACCACATGCGTGGAAAACGTATATTTCTAACAGAACGTCTCAAATACTTGACCTAGTAGGATCAACCACTTGGCGACACTTATCCAGTGCTGACAATCCTGCTGATCTAGGTACAAGAGGATGCAAACCTCTGCATCTCGCCTCCTCCACCCTCTGGTGGAATGGCCCCCGATAGTTAACAGCATCTCCCGATTCTTGGCCACAAACGCCCATGCGCAAAGTCGAAAAATCGACACTTATCATGCAACACTGGATGACATCGTTCCCCCGAGCCCTCCGGGTTGTTGCCTATAAGCTCAAGTTTTTAGAGCGGCTTAAACTTAAAGTTAAAGGAGCAACTTATCTCCTTTGCGATGCATTGACGCACCAAGACATACAAGAAGCAAAGGTCGCTCTTATCGCATCAACCAAACGCGCTACTTCAGCCGCGATATAGCATTACTAAGAGAATCGAAGCCTATTGATAAAAAGAGCTCACTCTTAGTTTTAAACCCATTTCTAGGCACGAAGGGTCTACTTCGTGCGAATGGTCGGCTTGCTAATTTAAGCCTAACGTATAATGAACGCCACCCTATAATCATACCAGTCCGTTTGCCACTTTATTTATTAGGTATATCCCCATACTAATGCTCCCCGCCGAGCATCGTCTCATGCAACATATGGCCCGCCTAGAGCTCTACATACCCCAACTGAAGCCCCAAATAAAGAAGTGCATTTTCATGTGTAAAATCTGCACTATGCATAAGCAGAAAATGCGTTCGCAGATTAGGCAGCACTTCCAACTGAACGCTGCAATTTTGCTCTGCCTTCACCACTACAGGTGTAGATTTTACTGGGCCTTTTATGATAAAGGCGTCCATGCTAAGATCTCCAACCCTCATGAAAGGCTATGTGGCTGTTTTTGCCTGTTTCACGACAAACACAGTACACCTTGAGCTATGTACGAATCTGACAACGGAGGCTTTTCTTGCGGCTTTTGCTCGTTTCGTCGGATGACGAGGCTTTCCATCAAAAATCATGAGCGATAATAGTAAAACTTTTATCGGAGCCCAAAGAGCTACCGAAGGACAGTTTGTGGACTTCACAAAACAAGTCTCACCTGACATTGTCCAAAAATATGCTCCTCAAGGTATCAATTGGCAGTTTAACTCCCCCAGCGCCCTCATATTGGCGGCTTATGGGATTCAGCTGTAGAAAGCTTCAAATATCATTTTAAAAAGATAGCTGGCAACCACAAATTTAATTATTAAGAATTCACGACACTCTTAACTCGAATTGAAGCCGTTCTTAATTCACGGTCTCTCGCTGCACTCTCGCTAGATCCCTCAGTCTTTACTGCCCTCACGCCAGGGCATTTTCTTAAAGGAGCGCCCATTCTGGCCACACCTGAGCCAGGCGTGGAGTCGTATTGTGGTATTCGCGTAGTCGATCTGCGTACACAAACGGGAACACTAACCAGACCGCTCGTTAAGCTAGGTGTTTTGCCAACCGCCGATAAAACCGAAAAGTAAACCGAAAATAACGTAACCGTAACTAATAAACAAAAAAGGAATATAGATAATAATAAAAGCCTCTATTAGCCATAAGTAACAACAAAAAAACAAGAAAAGGGGGTCGATCCACATGACGACTCACTCGTGCCACATTATGTGGCACCAATGCCCATATGTATATCTATGTATATGTTAATTAAAATAACGTCTTTTAACAGATAAATATGGATGCGAGATGTCAACTGCCCCTACGCCCACAGTCCGTTCGGCCGTTACTGTTCCGCGCTAGAAGGCTACACCCGTAGCAGCGCCGCGAACAACAATAACCAACGCAGCTCCCCGAGCAGTTTCACCGGCTCCGAACCACCACAACTCGAATGCGCTCTATGTTGTCGTCGACATCGGTTGCCACACTGTGGCATCTTCAAGGGGATGACCCCTCAGCAACGTCAGCAGGTCGCTCAGGCACATGGATATTGCCTAAATTGTCTGGCGCCCACCCATCTTACGCAAGAGTGCACAACGGGCTACCAGTGCCAGATATGCATGCGACACCACCATAGCCTAATACACCGCACTGCCGTTCTCGACGCCGGGCGTCGTGATGCGCCTCGCAGCCGTAATGCCATCCGAAGACCCCCGCGATCGCATATAATATGGCACATAAGCGAGTGCGGATACTTAAGCGTTTAAAACAATAATTTCTATGTGTTTCAAAAACAAACCGTGAGATACAGCAAGATATTCGCAGTTAAGAGGAATGATTTTCATTTTTCATAAATCAGAGGAATATTGAATATTGAATACAAATAAACTATGTTGTCAATTTTATTCTAAATATATTTGAATACTTATATTTGCGAGGTTGTCACTTTTTCCTTCCATAAAATTTCAAAAATATATTCAATTTATGAATTTTAGCTTTTGCCTTCCTCGCCAAAAGCTGCTTGTAGGCAAAGGCATGCTCGGGGAGAGGTATGGCCTTTGGTTTATGAATGAATAAAACTTGCTCGTTGAATGTTCGCTTGCGTTCATGAAAGAAAATTTTGTTGTTGTGTAATTTACTATAAATTTTGACGTCGGCCATATTAATTTCTAATGCTATATGAAACGATTGTTGTTTTTGTAGAACAATACAGTGAGCGCATTTCGTTTAGCCGAATGGCTAGTTGTTCCTATTATTTAACGTTATTCTGAAAATTGCTACGGTACTTTATGCTTTCTGCGAATATTTTGCATTTTGCTTTCGTAACCATTTATTTTTGCAATGTTATTAGTCTACATATATCATACTTGAAAAATTTTTAGTGGAAAGAGGTAATCAGTGGCAATTTCAGTGCGCATTTCGTTTAGCCGAAAAGGTGGTAAAAGTCATTTTACAAAGAAATAAAGAGGTAATTTGTATTTTTTTAGAAAAAATATTACAACTGACACTGCATAGATTTATTGGGTTCATTCATATTCAGAGATCCGAGAAAGTTATTAGAAATTACTTAAGATTGGGCAAGAATTATTGTCAAAAGAAAAGAACCAAAGGTAACAAAAAAATTACAGAGCGCCAAAAAGGTCAAATTAAGGACCTCGCAACAAAACAAAAGCTTGGCGCTTCACAAATTATAGCGAACTTGATCTTCCCATTAAAAAACGTCGTGTCTAGAAAATTTTAAACACATCACAAAACGTTGTTTATAAAAAACAAGCAAAGGTCCGGCACTGACAAAAGCCCACAAGGATGCAAGGATGCAGTTCGCAAAAACGCACATGAAATGGACGTCAGAATGGAAAAATGTAATTTTTTCCGACGAGAAAAAATTCAATCTTGACGGTCCTGATGGATTAAGTTACTTTTGACATGATTTAAAAGCAAAGGAGGAACCAAGGATGAGCAGGAACTTTGGTGGTGGAAGTGTTATGATTTGGGCAGCCTTCTCTTATTATGGAAGATCCAGAATATGCTATGTTCCAACAAAAATGAATAGCGAAATCTACACGGATATGTTGGAATCAGAATTAATCTCATTTCTGGAGGACTGTCATCAAGAAGAACCAATTTTTCAACAGGATAACGCAGCTATCCACGTCTCGCGACATTCTATTCACTGGTTTGGAGACAAAAATATAGAATTGATGAAATGGCCTGCACGCAGTCCAGACCTAAATCCCATCGAGAACCTTTGGGGTATTCTGGCAAGAGACGTTTATAAAAATGGTCGCCAATTTAGCAGTGTTTTAGAACTGAAAAGGGCAATTAAGGACAGCTGGGAAAAAATACACGAAGATATCTTAAAAAAACTAATAGAAAGTATGACAAATCGCATTTTTGATTTAATAAAATGTAATGGAGGCAAAATAAAATATTAATTATTTACTAACTTTTTTAATTTTGTCTCTATTTATTTTTATTGAAACATTCGGCTAAACGAAATTCGCACCTGTTTTACGTAATATCACTATTATATTAGCAAATACACAATGAAATTCGAAAATCTTTGTTTTGTTTAATAATAAAATATATAATGAATTAGTTGCAAAAGGTTTATTTTCTTGTTTGTACTTTAAGTGGTAGAAATTAAAAAAAAATGCATTCGGCTAAACGAAATGCGCGCACTGTATTTGTAATTTTTGAGGGTGACATATCCACATGTGAATGCATATAAGTATGTATGTTATGTATGCATTGTTTGTGTGGAAATGTCATACACACATATTTACATGTGTACGCATATAGTCACATATTGACATACATAAACCCAATAATAAATAAATAAACATTATCCACTTCAAGAAAGATTTCGAAACCTGAACTAAGAGAAGCCTGCTTACGCATTTTCTGCTGGTAAAACAAATGCTTTTAGCATACATGCAGATGTGTGTATGTATGTAAGTATAGACAAATTTATAAATGCCTGCGCGAGTTAAGGAATGTATTCCTTATAATAGTAACAAACATCAAATCAACCTTTTGTTTCAGTAAACAGAATGCAAAAACAACCTTGAACATTTGAAATACACTATCACTACAGCAAACAATCCTAAACAAACAAGTATCAAAACAACATTGAGTTTGAATACCACAACAACCTTATCTTAAAACAAAGCAAATGTATCTAAATAGGCAAACAATATATATGTAAACAAACCTAAACAAATAATGCAATCTGTATTTAGACAAACTATCAACTAGTAATAAGTAAACATACTAGTTAGTATAAATAGAAGTAAGAAACATGTAATAAGTTAGTCGTAAGAGTATAAATAAAGAGTACACATTTCGGTGCAGCTCAAAATATATTCTTTTGACTCATGTACATATAGAGCAGCGCGCGCATTTTATATTACTGATAAATAATAATATTTTGATTTGAAATTGACTTGTACTTACGTACATATCTGCAGGATAGATTCGTATGAAAGTTTTAAATGATAAAAGGTGTGATTTAGATCTATTATTATTGTATTAAGTTTTTATAGTAGATAGCATATATACATGCATAAGAAATTATAATAATATTATCAAAGATAAGAAATATTTAAAAAGTAGCTTTTATTTGGACATTTACTAAAAATATTAACTTGAAAATAGCATAATTTAATAATAATATTATCAATATCACAAAAAT
Organism: Bactrocera tryoni; assembly: GCF_016617805.1. Classification (NCBI taxonomy): domain Eukaryota; kingdom Metazoa; phylum Arthropoda; class Insecta; order Diptera; family Tephritidae; genus Bactrocera; species Bactrocera tryoni. The sequence continues at coordinate 16,296,319 of NW_024396366.1, read as the reverse complement.
TTGCAAAATGATATTCATATCAATTGATATGAATGCATGTAAACGTTTAAAAATATAAGCAAAAGAGCAACATACGTACGTCTGTAATAGCAATTTATATTTCTGAGCGTAATTTTCATTCAATGCTCAGCTCTGTTCACCCATTTCTGTTAAAATTTCTCCTTCTGAGCCGATAGTGGTGAAATCCACTAATAGGATTTTGTTAGCTCTTGATAGCTCACACGCTTGTCCGCAATTGAACCTTCTCTATTATTTTACGTTCTCTGTCGTCAGTCAATTTGTGCGGAACAAACCGTGCACACACCTTTCGTAAGCTCAAATGTTCGGTCAGAATGCGATAAATCTATGTTTTGGAGATGTTCAATTCTATTTTCATGAATTTCAATGCTGATGTCGGCTCATTTTTGATGAATTTACGCACAGTTTCGATGGAATTTCCGGTGATCACGAATTTTGATTGGCCCACATGTTGATCGTCATTTATGTCCCTACGACCACTTTGAAAACGTTGAAAGCACTCGTGAACTTTGCTACGGGATAGGCAATCATCGCCATAAACTTGTTTTATCTATTGAAAGGTACCGGTGAAAGTTTTACTAATTTTAAAACAAAATTTAATATTGGCTCTTTGTTCGAAACTCGAAACTTAAAATGAAATAACTTCACTTCCAATCAATGAAATGTCATAAAATGCTTACTGGACAATCGATAAAGATGGCAGGTTCTAACGCACCAGTCCACATATAGATGGAGCCACCAGGGGTGCTAGACTCAATCCTGTTTACTTTGGAACACACCTTGTATAATCAAAACTACACAAAATGAAAACAATTTAGAAATAGAATCATTCTTACAGTTAAAATACAAGCTAGAAATAATTAAAAAGCAATACATTCGGCAAAAGCCAATATAATAAATTTATTTATCTTGTCAAATGAAGAAATATGTAGATATTCCAAAGAAAACAATAGACAATGACGATATCCCATATATAAATCTGAATTAAGCTCTCGAATTTTCTGAAATAACTAATGGCAAAATTATAATGTATATCGTAAGCCTCCCAACCTTTGAAAACCAAGACCTTAAAGTGGTAAAAATAATGGGATAATTAATAAAAACAATATTTGATTTAAGTAAGGACTCATGTATAAACAATCTTTTAAAAAGCCAAACTCCACGGATGTCAAGCACCCAAAATATCCCAAATATAAAAGAAATGGGATCTGGAATACTACTATTAAACAAATTCAATGGAGAAATTTTAATAAATAACGAATCTACATCGTTAAACGGGACATTGATTATTCTGAACATCAACGTAACCGTTATTATCAACGTAAAAAATTCTATAACGAAGAAATAGCAGAAAGTAAATCATTACCAGCCATCCTACAACCGTCACCCGCGCAACTCAACATAGAAGAATTCCTCTGGCTGGAGATGCTGAAACAGGTAAGCTTCAACAATACAAAAGAAGTAAGCTTTTTAGAAGCAGAAAATATAAAAAAACAGGCAACCAGCATCACCCTAATTGTCATTATAATAGTGAACGCCTTAATTTTCGGGAAAAATATTTTAAACAATCCCAAAAAAGATGAACCAAATAAACTATTACAACTGGTAATAGACGGACTCAATCAAATTTTCAATACAACTTTCAACGAGAAAGTTTGAATTTCAAGGGGGACTAGCTAGCACTCTACACATTTAAAAAGTAGCATATAATACGAATTACAGGTATCCCTCGAATAACACGGTTAATTGGTTCGGTGTTAATCGAAATCGTGTTATTTGATACTAATAAATCATACAATTTTGGAGATACCGTTCCGTGCTATTTAAAACCGTGCAACTCGAAACTCGAGATCCATACAAATTTGTACATTTGGTTCCAAAGATTAATTAAGAAAACATTAAAAATAAGAACAAATTTTTTTTTTATTTTTAGTTATAAAATTTCAGTAATACAAAAATAAAAAAAATTCATTCAATTTAGAAAAGTGAAACTTAAAAATTTAAAAGGTAACATTTTATAAACGCAATAATTTTTAAATTACATATGTTCAACCACTGATTCAAATGCATTATTGCGTCATACTACAAACAGTCGTTCGAAGGAAAATTATACTCAATTTTTAACAGGAATTTTCGCGACTTCGTATAATTCGAACTCCGTGTTATTCGAGGGTTGTCACAATTTTTAACCGTGCTTTTCGAGATTTCGTGCAACTCAAGTACCGTGCTATTCGAGGGATACCTGTAATAGAATACGACACCAATCAAATCGCTATCTGCGTGCAGGCTTAGAGTTAAGTATAATTAATTTTAATTTTTAGTTCTAGGACAGAATACAATAAAGGAGCATAGCTCCCAAAAATATTTTTTTATTAATAACGAAAGAAAAGTTTTATAACTTAGATACTGGGATCGGTACCTAGGGGACTTAAGAGTTTTGTTTGGAACGAATTACATACAGAATTTCCTAAATAATATAAAGAAGCTTTCAAACACTTAACAAAGAAATAGTCTAAATTTTAAAACGTTGAATAAAACGATTATTTTGCAAAGCATAAACCAAACACATTAGGTTTTGTAAAAAAATATTTTTATATACTTAAACTACTGAATAATTTCTAAATATCTTAATAAAAAGTGTAAAACTTCAAATGTGTTTAATCAAGTTTTCTTTAAATATATTATTTCAAAGCGTGCGTAAGTATATTTCACAAGCATAAAAAGATAAACAAATGTAATTGAATTTGCAGTTTTAATGTTTTTAAGGTAATTTTTTATTACTTTCGGTAAACTTTTATTAAAAAAAAAACAAAAATAGTGAAAACTTCAGTTTTTTTATAATGAGTAATTAAATAAAAAATTCCAAATGTTATACTTAATTGAAGAAGGTTTACTAAGTATTTAAATCGTTGGTTTTAGCCACCACTTACCTCGGCGCTAGGTCTTTCCGCACAAATTATTTAAAAATAGAATTTGATAAAAAAAAACACAGCCTGTTCACCCACAACTAATTAAAAGCAAAACACAGTACGTTTGGGTTTTTTTTTTTCTTTTGGTTTTTTTTCGATTTTATTGTCTTTTATTCACTGCCACTGCACTTTTGTAGACACTTCGATATAAAAAACAATTGACGCTGCGGGATACGTTCGTTCGGTCCGAGATCAACGAAAAGAAGGGAAGATCGTCCTCCGGAGCGGTCGCTTTTGATGGTTTGATAGTGTAGAGTTGTGGTGTGATGTCAGCATGTATTGTATATTCGTGTGTAGTAGTGTGTGGTGTCTTCATTTGTGAATCGCGTTAGTGTGGTGTGTTGTCGTGTGGTTGTTCAGTGTCGGATGTTTAGAGGGGAGAGCTAACTCATCTAACCATCCCGGCCCCCTAGGCGAATATTAGCCTAGCAGTCGCTGTAATTGCTGCAGCTTTTTACTGCTGATTCCCATAAACCACCCATATGAGGAGCGCTTGGGGGGATAAATTGCCAGTTAATACCTTGGGGAGCATACCTTTGTACAATCTCTGGTGAGACTTGTTTGATAAAATCCACAAACTCCTTTTCAGTGGCTCTCCAATGAAGGTTTTACCATTATCATCCATCCTATCCATCAGTTTTGATGGGAAGCCGCGTCGTCCGACGAAGCGAGCGAATGCCGCGAGAAAAGCATCCTTTGTCAGATTCGTACACAGCTCTAGGTGCACTGCTTTTGTCGTAAAACAGACAAAGACATCCACATAGCCATTCATTATAGTGGGGGACCTTAGCATGGACGCCTTTATCTGAAAAGGCCCAGCAAAGTCGATACCTGTAACTGTGAAAGGCAGAGCGAAGTTGCAGCGTTCCGGTGGAAGTGCTGCCATAATCTGTGTTCGCAACTTCTGCTTATGCATAGTGCAGATCTTGCACATGAAAATGAATTTCTTTATTTGGGGCTTAAGACGGGGAATATAAAACTCTTGACGGACTATATGCTGCATTAGGCGATGTTCAGCGTGAAGCATGAGTAAGTGGATATAATTGAGGAGTAATGTGGCAAGTGGGGATTTATCTGCTATAATTAGAGGGTGGCGTTCGTTGTACGTCAGCCTTGAGTTAGCAAGCCTACCATTCGCACGAAGCAGACCTTTCGTGTCCAAGAATGGGTTAAGAACCAAGATTGAACTCCTTTTATCAATGGGTTTTGATTCTCCTAATAATGAGATATCGCGGCTGAAGTAGCGCATTTGAGTGGATGCGATTAGTGCGACCTTGGCCTTTTGGAGTTCTAGGTGCGTTAACGTATCGCATTGATTAGATTCTGGGTGAATTCCCTTAATTTTATTTTTGAGTCGCTCTACGAACTTTAGCATGTAGGCGATAACTTAAAGGGCGCGAGGGAACGATCAAAATCGCTCAAGGATGTCATTATCATCCACTGTTGCGTGAAAGCAGTCGATTTTTCGACTTTCTGGGGCAATTATATTGCGCATGGGCGATCTTGGCCAAGAATCGGAAGATTCTGTTAGCCATCGGGGGCCATTCTACCAGAGGGTGGTGGTGGCAAGGTGCAGCGGCTTGCATCCTCTTGTACCTAGATCGGCAGGATTGTCAGCACTGGCTACGTGTCGCCAAGTGGCTGACCCCACTAGGTCAAGTATTTGTGACGTACGATTAGAAATGTACGTTTTCCATGCGTTTGGTGGTTTTTCCAACCAGGCTAGAACGATTTCAGAATCGGACCAGAGATGCAATCTGTATTTCTTCATGTTTAAGTGGGTCTGCACCATGGAAACCAATTTTGCGAATAGTAGGGCGCCACAGAGCTCAAGTCGAGGTAGACTTAGCGTTTTTAGAGGAGCCATCTTAGCTTTAGCTACTAATAAGTGGCTTGTGGTCGCGTTATCGCTTTGTGTGCGCACATATAAAGTGGCACAGTATGCCTTCTCAGAGGCGTCACAGAAGCCGTGTAATTCGACTTTGCATTCGGGGGAGTAGTTTACCCACCGTGGGATTTGTATCTGTGAGATATCGTTTAGATTGCTCGCGAACTGTGACCACTTTTCTAAACGAAGTGGTTTTACTTGTTGGTCCCAATCGGTCCCATCTAGCCATAATTCTTGTATCAGGATTTTAGCTTCTATCATAATTGGCGAAAGCCATCCTGCGGGGTCGAAAAGTTTCGCCACAGAGGATAAAATTTGTCTCTTTGTGATGGCGGATAATGCGGATATTGACTCTGTAGTATATGAAAACTGGTCAGATATCGCATTCCATTGTATGCCCAGTGTTTTTGTTGTACTTTCCTTTTCAAATATAAGGAAATTGGTATCCAACAAATGGTCTTTAGGAATATTTTTTAAAATATTCGGGTGATTGGCTGTAATCTTTTTTAAAGGAAACCCTGCAGTATTGAGGGCATTTATAACCTGTGATAAGGATTCGTATGCTTGTGGAAGACTGTGACTTCCAGACAAAATGTCGTTTGCGTTTTTAACACCTGGGTTGCCAGAGGGAATTCTGACTTGGTGTTTTCTGCCAATTCGTGCAGTGTCCGAATGGCTAAGTATGGGGCACATTTGACGCCAAAGGCAACTGTTTTGAACTTAAAGTCGCGTAGTGGACTAGTGGGGGATTTTCTGAAAATAATTCTTTGAAAATCTTGATCGTCTTTATGTACGACTATTTGTCTATACATTTTCTCGACGCCCCCGTTGAAGACGTATTTGGAGATACGCCAATTAAAGATAAGCAGCATTAAGTCTGGCTGAAGCGTGGGTCCCGTAAATAAAATGTCATTTAGGGAATGTCCTGAACTAGTGGATTTTGACGCATTGAAGACAACTCTTACCTTTGTGGTTTTTTTGTCTGGCTTTACTACTGCATGATGTGGCAAATAAAACGCCACCATATGGTCTAAATGGAGGTATTCTTCTACGACTCTATCATATTCTGGTTTCAGTTCGCCTTTTTTAAGTAGGTTTTTTCCATACTTAAAAACTGTTGCATAGCAGAGGTGCGGGAAGCGAGTGTGCGGGAAATAGCAGAGAGGAGTGCGAGTGTGCGGGAAAATTCTGGCATTAGTGGTAGTCGTACGACGTACCGGCCATCATCCGATCGAGTAGTTGTGATTTTGTAAAAATTCTCACAATACCGATCTTCAGGGATTGTGATTGATACGGGGGGAGTTCTTCTAACTCCCAAAATTTTCTTAATTGCGAACTGAGGTATTCGTTGGAGATTTCCTCAACTTGAGTTGTCATCGTGGCAACTGGTTCCGCAACTAGTCCACTTAGGACCCATCCGAAAATGGTATTTTGCGCCAGAAGTGTTTTTGTAATTTTCTCAATACCTTCGAGTATTATCTGTGGTATGATATCGCTGCCTAATAGAAGATCTATTTGAGCGGGAGTGTTGCAGTTGAGGTCAGCTAACTTAAGGTGTGAAACCTTTTGCCAATGCTTGCTATTTATATGATAGCTTGGAAGCATGTTTGTTAATTGTGGTAAGACAATAGCTTCTGCGTGTATGTGCTTATCCGCTTTGGGGGAAAAGAGGGTAATGGGGCAGATTTTATTTGAGTTTTGAACAACTCTTCCGCCCATTCCCGTGATTTCAAAATTGGCCAGTTTTGTTTGCAACTGTAGCCTGTTTTGTGCCCGAGACGCTATGAAATATCGTTGTGATCCTTGGTCTATTAGGGCTCTGAGTTTAAACAGCTCTCCTCGGTGTTCGATGGAGACGACTGCTGTAGGCGGTAGTACTCTACTGTTGTTTTCGCTATGTAGCGTTTGGGTTTTTAACGCCTTTGAGCAGCATGGTGCTTCTTGGCTGTTTTCTGAATTTGTTGTTGCAACTAAACCTGTTGCTCTGTTTATGTTTGCGCTGTTTGAGGGTGAGCTGGAAAAATTGGTAATGTGTAACATCGAATGATGTCGTTTATCGCAATAAACGCAATTAAATTTGCTTTCACAATCTTCAGGCATGTGCGCATGTGATAAGCAGTTTAAGCAAAGTCTTTTTGACTTTACAAAATTGTTTCTGTCAATTATATTTAATTTTTTTAAATTTCTCGCAAGATTTAAGTTTATGTCCCCCTGTGCACAATTCGCATGACATTTGTTTGTATTGTTCAGATGTGAACGTTTGATTTTTGAAGAAACTTCTATTTGAATTGTTGTTGCTACTGGCTTGGGATCTTTGGAAGCTTCTATTAAGGTCATGGGAAATACCTTTTGGTTTAATTATCTTTTTATCAAATCTTTCTGCGATTTCATACTGGGTAGTTAGGAAATCTTGCATTTGCTTCCACTTGGGGCATTTTTTCCTTGATGAGAGAGATTGTTCCCATAGCAATAACGATTTTTCTGATAATGCGGCGGTGCATATATTTATCAGAATTGGGTCCCAATTGTCTGTAGGAATATTTCCACTAAAACCGACAAACAGTTGGAAACAGTGGATTGAAGTTTCATATATTCTTCACTTGTTTCCTTTCGAATTTTGGGCAAGTTCATTAATATCGTTATTTGCTTATCTACCAGTATTCGTTCGTTTTCGTACTTTGATCTCCAAGCCAAATGGAAATTGTCGTCATTTAATGCGAACTGTTTTACGATGACGCCGGCTTGACCTTTTGTTTTGTATCTACAACTTTTGAGCATTTGATAATTTCGGATGGTTTATGTAAACAGCTGTGAACATGTCCCGGAAGGATGGCCATTGTTCATAACCACCATGAAAAATTTCAGTGTCACAAGCGGGCACCTTGAGGTGGATACCCGAACTTGCCTCTTGATTTTGAATTTTTGGCAGCTCTACTCTCGGAGTTGGAATAGGTGCAACTGCTTTAATTAATTTTAGCTGATCTGCGATCATAATTTTTGTGTCTTCATACTGGTCTAAGCAGTTTTCAAATTTGGCGTAAGCAGAAGATTTAAAGTTTTCTGGTAGATCTGAATCGTCAGTATCTACAATTGCGTCATATGCAGCCTGGAGACGTGTCCAAAAATTTTCAATTGTTTGGCTTTTTATTTCTAGCGCAGATTCAGAATTCTCTTGAATCGGCGAAGAAGCAAATCGATTGCAATATATTATTAGGCAGTCACTCTCAGAAATGAATTTAGAGTATGATATGTCTTTCCCCCTTTTTTGTTTCGTAGTACCTTGCTTCGAGCGTGTAGCTTCTGCAAGTGTACATGGACTTTTTTCGTCAGAAATCATCTTTGGGACTTTTAGTAACTGACTTGGTTTAGAGTCTTTTGAGTCAGAGCTCACTTAAAAAAAATGTGACGAATAAAAAACAGAAATTTTCAATAAAAGCTTTATTGGTATTATCAAGTTGTAGATGCAATTTCGAAAAGAAGACTCTTTTGTAAGTAAGAGTTTCAAAGAAAATCGACAAACAGATTTGTTTTTTTTTTATACTGAAATTATTGAATTTAATTTCAACACAGATTTCGTATATATCTATGTATGTTCAGACGAGAACTCTTTTACGTGAATAAGAGTTTTTGATTAAATTAGTAAACCAAAACGCTTTTAATTGCCGCGTATAATCGTAATTTTTTGTAACCGACAACTCTTTTTAAGGTAAATAAGAGTTGTTTTATTTTTGCTTCGAATTATGTACTTTACAAGTATTCAATTTGAATTTCGATTTAATTTTATTTAATTATTTGTTATTAACCGCAAACACAAATAATATTTATTGTTGTATGTATATTAGGGTGATTCAAAAAAAATTTTTTTTTTTTTCAATTGGTACTCGCAAAAATAGGTTCCTAGACACCTCTAAGAAAGCCTCTCCAAATATGAGTTTTTAACTGTAACGGGAAGGTCCTCCGCCTAACGGTTTTCTATTTTTTCTTATTATCAGATAGAAAAATTTATATCTCGCTTCCAACTACTTGAAAAAATATTTTGTTAATTAGGTTTTGTAGGAAATTGAATGCTCTAAAATATGGTCTCTTATGATTTTTTCGTAAACCCAACCGTTTAAAAGATATTAACGGTTGAAATTTGACTATTTTTGGAAAAATTCTTTTTTTCTTATTAATTTTATAACTCAATGAAAAAAAATTATTATGAATGAGGAAACACATAGTTTTGTAGGAAATTTACTGCTCTATAAAAATGGTCTACTATGATTTTTCGATTAAGCTAAGCGTTTTCGAGATATTCATCGTCAAACATCAATGCATATTAGGGTGGATCAAATAAATTTTTTTTTTTTTTTCGTTTGGCACTCTGAAAAATAGGCTCCTAGACACCTCTAAGAAAACCTCTCCAAAAATCTATTCATAATAATTTTTTTTCATTGAGTTATAAAATTCATAAGAAATAAAAAATGTTCCCAAAAATAATCAAACTTTAACTGTTAATATCTTTTAAACGGTTGGGTTTACGAAAAAATCATAAGAGACCATATTTTAGAGCATTCAATTTCCTACAAAACCTAATTAACAAAATATTTTTTCAAGTAGTTGGAAGCGAGATATAAATTTTTCTATCTGATAATAAGAAAAAATAGAAAACCGTTAGGCGGAGGACCTTCCCGTTACAATTAAAAACTCATATTTGGAGAGGCTTTCTTAGAGGTGTCTAGGAACCTATTTTTGCGAGTACAAATTGAAAAAAAAAAAAATTTTTTTTTGAATCACCCTAATGTATATATTTGTATATGTACGTATATAATTTATGATTATTTTATTTTATTATGTGCAAATGAGAGCTCGTTTTAGAGATCACTGCACTTTGTACATATGCATGTATGTACATATGTATTACGCTTTATTATGTTTTACACAATCCTGCTTGTTTTTGTTGATCAAAAACCAAGGGGTATTGCGGGATATATGCCAATGTGGACTTCGAAGTAATATGCGTATTTACATAAGTGACGATACAAGATTGTACAAAATTTTAAGTATCATATCTTTATCTTTTATCATTATCATAAAAAATTTTCACCGCTTGAATCGTACTAATGTTGTGGTGAGTATTAAATTTTTGACGATTTTTTTTTTTGTATTTAAATGGTACCCGAGTAAATGGAGTATATATTTTCCCAGAAAAGTTTCCGCGTATATTTATGTATGTACATGAAATGCGCCCGCATGTACTTGTACATAAGTACGCGTGTACATATGTATGTATATATAAGTTCGCAGTACGTATAAACCGCGAAAAGAAAATTATCAGACAACTTATTTTCGATATATGTGCATGTATGTATATAAGTAAATGTAGAGAGTTTACTCTTATAAGTTGTTATACTGTTATAAGTATATGTATAAAAGAGCAAGTTTTTACTCTTTGCACGTTATATATAAATATATGTTAGATATATGGATATGATATATAAGAAAAAATTATATTTTACACATATGTATGAATGTTTTTAAGTTTAAACATTTTCTCTCTTTAGTCTGCTTGTGATTTGCCTTTAGCTTATTTTAAGCAGTCCTGCTTATACTTGATTAAGTATAAAGAGTACCGCAAGTAAATACTTGAAAAACGTTTTTTGTTGTTGAAATAATTTGTATTTTCACACAACGGAAAGCATTTATCGGCAATCAGTTATTTATTACTTGTATTACCTAACTGTTTTGTTTCTTATTGGTATTCCGGTTTTAACGGGGAAATAAACCGAATAATGAAACAGTTTGGCAACGGTTTTCTCTTCTTTTATTCTAACTGATGGTTAGAACCGCAAATTTATCTTTATTCTTAGTTTTTGCAATCTATTTTCCTTTTTATTTGAAAAAAAAACCATACATATACTTATATTATATAAATACTGATACAACTCACTTGTATTTCCGCCAGGGGTTTTTGGGGACAATTTGAGTGTATTGTGGACTAGAGTGTGTGTGCGTTAGTGGCCTCTTCTGCCAGTCCTTTCCTTTGGTGTGGTGAATTTTGGTGGGATGGTGGTATTGTTGTCAAAATTTTATGTTAGTTTTGTATTACTTCGCGCCCGATTGTTGGTGGTTATTAATCTAAGTATGTATATTTTTGTTGTTTGAACCGGCTTCGCGCCCGCTATGTCATTTATTTTTTATTTCGCGCCCGCTGTTTTTATTATATGTACATATATGTATGTATGTGTTTTGTAGTTTGCACCTTCGTTTTCTTTTGAGGGCCAATGTTTTCCCTTTTATTCACACTTATGTAAAATCATGTACATATGTACATATGTTTCGCCACTGCACTGCACTCTTATGTGGCCACTGATCGTTAATGTCTTAATTCTTTTTTTTTTTTTTTGTTTTTCGGTATAAAAAATATGCACTTATGTGTCACTGCACAATTTTTTGTTTTCGCCAATAATTTTTATTTTTGCACTTTTTTTTTTTTGTTTTATTTTTCCATAGTGCTTTTCACTATGGCTCGAAGGACCAATATTTAAATCGTTGGTTTTAGCCACCACTTACCTCGGCGCTAGGTCTTTCCGCACAAATTATTTAAAAATAGAATTTGATAAAAAAAAACACAGCCTGTTCACCCACAACTAATTAAAAGCAAAACACAGTACGTTTGGGTTTTTTTTTCTTTTGGTTTTTTTTTCGATTTTATTGTCTTTTATTCACTGCCACTGCACTTTTGTAGACACTTTGATATAAAAAACAATTGACGCTGCGGGATACGTTCGTTCGGTCCGAGATCAACGAAGAGAAGGGAAGATCGACCTCCGGAGCGGTCGCTTTTGATGGTTTGATAGTGTAGAGTTGTGGTGTGATGTCAGCATGTGTGGTATATTCGTGTGTAGTAGTGTGTGGTGTCTTCATTTGTGAATCGCTTTAGTGTGGTGTGTTGTCGTGTGGTTGTTCAGTGTCGGATGTTTAGAGGGGAGAGCTAACTCATCTAGCCACTAAGTTTTTAGAAAAAATCTTAGGGTTGGGCCTTAACAAATTATTTTCATTCTGAAAAATTTGCTAAATTTTTAAATTTAGTATATGTTGATAATGCTTAAAAGTTTTTCGTAACTCAAAGTACCATACGGTTCGAAAATAACAACTGAAATCGTAATTTACTTGTACCACTTTACGTCTCTACTCAGTTTAACTTTGCAGAAGTTAACTTTGAACAGTTGAATAGGAACTTTACACTTTAACCCATTTACAAGAATCTATAGTACTGGTTTGTTTACAATTTCACCTGTAAAATTAGGTTTTATCGTTACTGCCAAATAATATTTTTAAACAATAAACTATTTTGAAGAAAAAAACTAACAATTCCTCGGGTTCAATGTACAAGGTATTACCATGTTCCCTCCAAAAACTAAAGTGATCAAATAATATTTAATCTAGACTATTCTCACTGCCGGGGATTTACAAAACAGCTGTTTTTAAACATTGTCATAAAAAGAAAGTATTGTAACTCAAAGAACCATACCATTGTTATAAAAGTCGTCTTGTTTTAAATATTTTAAATTTAATGGAAATAATACGCCCTCTAACAAATTTAACAGCAACCAAATTTGCTGAGTATCGACATTGTAAGAATGAATGAAATCGGAGGATAACCCCGCTCATTCCCCATATAACGGTACAGTTAAAATCTACTAAAAGCGTGATAAATCAAGTACTAAATATTGGTGAAATCCCATATCTCGGGACCCGACCAACCGATTTTGACAAACTTTGACGTCGCATTCTTATATTTTTATGTCACATTGTGAAAATGAGTGAAATCGGACAACAACCACGCCTAGTTCGCATATAACACAATTTTAAATTTCACTTGATTCGTTCAGTTTCTAGTACACAAATCAACAAGCATTTTATATAATGGAATAAAACTTTGCACGAATAATGTCTTTACTGTGTGCCACCTTATGGCCAAAATTTCTCTAAATCCAATAAACACGGTTCAAGCCCATAGGTGCCGAATGTTTAGACCCCGGTATCTATAGTTGACCTTTGATCGAAAATGTTGGTAAAGGAATAATCCCTCTATTCTAATGGTATGTCTATATGTCAAAAATGGGTTGAATCGGACCAAACTTCCCTTAGCCCCCATAATCCAAATATGCAAAGTTTGGAACTTCGGGATGACTTTGCACCGCATGTTTCGGTCAATATATGAGTTATCCCAATCAAAATTAGAGAGCGTGTTTAGTTCATAACAGCGTATATGTGTGCCTAAAATAGATAAGTTTGAGTGAAAACTTGGTCTAGCCCCTATGTATCTAATTTTCCTGGCTTTGATTACTGCAATTTGCAAGAGTATAAAATGTTCGGTGGGAACCGAACTTATCCCTTTCTTACTTGTTTCTCTTTGTTGTGTCTAAATCAGCCATAACAGATGGCGCAAAATCAGAGTCGCTCAGGTAGATTTCGAATAGATTCGCTTCAAATCTTCTCGAAGAAAATAACAAGTGTAAATCTTGCTTAATCCATTAGGTTAGTTGGTTGGTTTCGAAATTATCTACGACTTCAAAGTTATGACTGTCAACAGTGACGTGAGTGTCAAGTCGCGAGTGCGACGACTGTTTGTTTGATGACAGGAGATATTTCGTCTTGCCCTCGTTCACTGCCAGACCCATTTTCTGTGCTTCCTTGTCCAGCCTGGAGAAACCAGAACTAACGGCGCGGGTGTTGAGGCCAATGATATCAATATCATCGGCATACGCCAGCAGCCGTACACTCTTGTAGAATACTGTACCTTGTTAATTCAGTTCGACTCGAACACAACTCGATTGAAGGAGTCGCACGATAGTTAGTAGTGTTTCCTGAAAACTCGTTTGGTATCGAACGGTTCGAGATGTATTATGGGATAAGGTTTTAAAGTCAAAAAAGGATATACATATTTATTTTTTTTTGCGGTGACATGAGGAATATAATTTTATTAAATTTAATGACATGTTATTGTACAACTTTTCAAGTATATTAGAAAAAATTTTCAATGAAAAATATGAATAAATAAGCCTGTGATGGTGAATCTTCAAAAGTGTCTTGAAAAAAAGTGGTTTAGCGGTAAGCATTATAACTCGTTTCCGGATCATATGAAACAAAAAAATTTATATGCGTTTTAACGGTAATGTATTTCTCGATTTAATAAAAAGTTTTTTTCTTTTGTTTGCAGCACTTGGAAGTAAAACGCGCGATTTTATTTAAAAAAAATCGTGGTTAATTTGTTAATAAAAAATGGTGTTTAGTTTACGGCCCCAATTTATTGGGGAATATAAACCAGTGATTTCAATGTTCACTCACACTCGCGCGAGTGTGGTTATTTGCGAAAATAATTATATTGCGTTGGATCGCTGTAAATCGGTGCAGGCGGAACGAAGATGATCGAAGCCAAAGTGGGAATTACGCGGTGCAGTGTGTATGAATGTGTGTTGGCGGGCGAACTTCAGGTCGAATTGTTGACGTGCGAATTGTATAGATTGAATCGTGAGTCCCATCCCGTTGTCCATCCTTTTTGTTGAGTGGGAACAGGTGTGGTGAGTTGTGTTGATGTGGTGTGGTGAATTGCGCTGTTGCATTAGTATGCGCCAGGTTTAACGAGTAGAGGGGGGGGATCCTTAACTCATTTAAACATCCTGGGCCCCCTAGGCGAATATTTTGCCTAGTTTTATATATGTATATAATCTGAGACATACAACTTGGCTTACTGTTGATGGAGTAGCCGAGGCCGCAAAATATTAGCTGTAAGAAGTGATTTTGCTTTTAATAGAAAATTGTATTTTGTGTAAGTATTGGCGCTTGAGGCAGTAATAAAAGCGTATTTTGACGACTTATTGTATTATTATAGCAAAAAAGTTACTTGCTTTTTTTAATTTTATAAGCGGTTATTTACAATTTCCTATCTTATCGGTTTGGTATACCGGGAATGTATTCTTTGCCTTTTCTGAAATGGTTTGCATTTTATTTATTCTTTGAAGGATAGTATCTCCACGCCTTGCTCAGATATGCCCAGAATGGGTACTCCTTAGCCCTGGAGTTAGGACTGTGACAATAGAGGGATCTTGCGAGAGAATGGCCGTGACTGGAGAACGGTTTCGATTCGTGTAGTAGAGAATTCTTCATAATTAATTTGATGCTTTATGTAGCTAATTCCCATAACCCACCCATATGGGGAGCGCTTTGATAGATGTGCTAAAAGCGACCTTAGCTTGTAAGCGTAGGTGCGTCAATGTATCGCATTGGGAGTATTGTGATCCCTTAACTTCCTTTTTGATTTTATTTATATTTGAAAATTTAAGCCTCTATGGGGCAAAAGTGTATAAAATGTGTCGATTTTTCGACTTTTGGAGAAAATTTTGTTGTATTTTATGTTTTAGTGCATATGCACTTATTTGGCGTTTAGTAGCGGGCCACATAACTTCAGATTTTTTGAATCAGGATTTTGTATCATTTTTGGCGAAAGCCATCCTTGTGGGCCGAAAGTTTTATGTGCTTTTAATATATCGACTGTCAGAGGTAACTCTGACTTTGTTTTTTATGCCTTTATGTGGGGTATTGCAAAAGTGTGGCTCTAGTGGTTGTCGTACGACGTACCGGCCATTATTTGATCCAGTAGTTGTGGCTTTAGAGAAGTGCTCACAATACTGATCTTTTATAGTTTTGTTTGCTAATGGAAGTTTCTTTAACTTTTGCGATTTACTTAATTGAGAATTAAGGTTTTTGTTCTCAACCTGAGTTGATCTGGTGGTAACTGGTTCTATAACTAGTCCACTTTGTGCTTCGCCGTGCAGCGTTTGAACTTTTTGTGTCTTTGAGCAACATGGTGTCTCTTGGCAATTTTTTGAATTTTGGGTATCGGGATTTGCTATTGCCATTAAACCCGTATTTCTTTGTAAATAAGCGCTTCTTTGGGGTGAGATGGGATATCTGCTGCAATGAAGCATTGAGTTGTGTCTTTTGTGACAATAGAAGCAATTATATTTGCTTTTGCAATTTTTAAGATTGTGTATATGGGACAAGCAGTTTGTACAGAGTCCTTTTGATCTGACAAAGTTGTTCCTTTCGTTAATATTTAATTTTTAAACTTCTCGCAAGATTTTAGCTTGTGCCCTCCTTTACACAGTTCGCACGACGTTAATTTATTTTGTTCAGATGTGAACGACTGATTTTTAAGCTTGGGGTCTAATGAAACTTCGATTTAGGTCGTGTTGAACGTTGTTGGCTCTGACCGTCTTTTTATCTACCCTTTCCGCAATTTCGTATTGGGTGGTTAAGAAATCTTTCATCTGTTGCCACGTTGGGCATTTTCTTCGTGATGAGAGCGATTGCTCCCACAGAAGCAAAGATTTTTCCGGTAATGCCGCGGAGCATATGTTTACCAGTATGGGGTCCCAATTGTCTGTGGGAATATTCTGTGTCGATAGAACCGATAAACAATTTGAAACAGTGGATTGAAGTTTTATGAACTCCTCACTTGTTTCTCTCTGGATTTTTGGTAAGTTCATTAATATGGTGACTTGTTGGTCGAACAATATTCTTTCATTCTCGTATCGTTCTTTTAGAGCTTCCCAAGCCAAATTGAAATTATTGTTATTAAGAGCGAACTGTTTGACTATTATGCCTGCTTGACCTTTAGTTTTGTATCTGAGGTGATACAATTTTTGCGCATGTGATAATTGAGGATGATTTATGTACACGGCCGAAAACATGTCCCGGAAGGACGGCCATTCTTCATAACCTCCGTAAAAGGTTTCTGTGTCACATGCGGGCACCTCGAGGTGGATGCCTGAACTTGCCATTTGACTGTCTACGAATATTTGTGGCAGCTCTACTCTACTGTGGAGAGTAGGTCCAATTGCTTTTATTAGCTTCAGTTGATCGGAGATCATAGCTTTTGTTTCTTCGAACTGGTCTAAGCAGTTTTCGTAAATATCGTAAGCCGATGATTTAAAATTATGTAGCAAGTCTGAATCGTCAGATTCTAGTATGGCGTCATAAGCCGCTTGGAGGCGAGTCCAAAAATTTTTAAGATTTTGGCTTTTTATTTCTAATAACGATTTCGAGTTTTCGTGAATCGTCACTTTCTGAAATGAATTTAACAACCTGTTTTGTGCGTGTAGCTCCCGCAGGTGTATTTTGATTTGTGTCGTTATTAACCATTTTTGTTATATTATATATTAAAATATTTGCCAAAGGGAATTAAATTTTTCTCAGTTTAAACTGATTTATGTAAGTATATGAAGCGGTAAGGTGTAGAAAACTGTGTACTCTTTTAAGCAAATAAGAGTTTTTTTTTATATTTTGTTTGAAAATATATTTAATTTTATTTATTTATTTATTATTATTATGTTTTTCCTAAAACCGCACTTTTATCATATTTCTTATGTCCTTATTTGGATATATAGTTACACCCTAATAATTGGACTTGTATGTACTTGTTTTTGTGCAATTGAGAGCTCGTCGAAGAGATCAATATGCTTTGTACATAAGTATGTACGAATTGTTTGTGCTAATGATTATGCTTTGTTCGTAAGCAATTGAAAGCTCGTTAGAGAGAGAACAAGAGGTATACCGCCAAAGAACAAGAGGTATGCCGGTTAATTGCCAATGTGGAATTAGAATATGTTTTAATACAAGTATATAAATACGTATATTTGAATGTTTTTCGAATTAATAATTTTTATTTATTCGTACTTTTTGTATGTTTGTGTTTTAATTAAAAATAAATCTAGCACCGCTTAGTTATTAGGTACTTTTGCCTTTATTTTTTGGTGAAATATTTAAAATTTAATAGTTTAGTGTTACTCAACGTAGGGTATATAGAAAGTGGCAGATTCAATGTCGTACGTAAGCATAAGTTACGCTTCTATATTTTTGCTATAGAAGGAGAGCGCGAAACGGAATTGTTAACCTACAGGTATTTTTTTTTTGTTTTGTTTTATGCACTTATGTACGTATTTATGTAGGTTTGTAAATTGGGTTTGGTATGAATATTATTGTTGTAAAACGACATGCATATATGTATGTATATAAATTTATGTGTGATTAATTTATTTGCTCTCTTTTCGTGTTATATTTTCTATTTGCCTTAGATTACCTTTTAAGACTCACTCCCGCCGCTTGTTTAATTAAGCATAAGAGGTATTGTCAAAAGGTACATATTACAAATAAATACTTGAATTTGTACTAATCTTTATGTATTTTAAATAGATGTGTTTTAAAACACATAGGTAAATATAGAAGGCAAAAATCGCAAAATAAAGCCGTAACTTAAAACAGTTTGGTATATAAAATTTTTAAAGCCGTTTTGTTTTTTCTTTTTTTTAATTATTATTACAGTTTTTGTGCTAAAAAACTGCAATCTTTAACATACATAAATTTTATCCTTCATCAAAAGTTTTTGAGGGGATAATACATATATCTACTTATGTGCGAGTGTGTCTGGGAGTATTCGGGCTTTTAACGCTAATCCCTTATCCTCCGCTTCCAGTTGACTCTCCCTGGTTTTTGTGTGTTTGATTTTTGTTTATTTTAGTTTCTTTTAATTTCGCGCTCGTTTAATTTGTTATTATTTCTATTTTGTGTTTGGTTTTCGCGTTTTTCCGGTTGACGGTTTAGATTTTTAAACCGTTTGTATTTTCTGTTGTTCTGCTGAAATTGTTTTTTGTTCGTTTTGTTGTCGTTACACTTTATGTATGTATGACTGTATGTATATATTTTAAATGTACTGCACTGCATCTTCTGTTGATTATTTATTTTTGTTTATTATATGTACTTACAGTATGCGGGTATACTTTTTTTGTTCTTTTTCTCACTGCACACTTTTTGTTTTTTGTTCACCGCACAAGTATATATTAATATGTTTATTGTGGTTTATGTTTTTCCACTAGTGCCTTTCCGTGACGCTCGAAGGACCATGAATAAATGTACACTCAATATCGTGGGGTGCAGCTACCACTGCGGTAATTAAAATGAAAATATCCCCTTTATTCTTGTAAACACTTTATTTTTTTTTCAATAATTTTATTTACATCACCAAATTAATATTTTATAAAGTTTGGAAATATAATCCACGGAGGGGCGGCGAGATTCCAATTCCGAGAGTTATTCGCCGGTGTTGGCGATCGAGTTGACGCGGATCCGTATGTTAGAGAATGTGTCCATATATACATATGTTTACAAATGTTGATATGCGAAAAAGGTCAGCGCGTAGGAACCGTGTGGTCAACGTTTCTTTTTGAAGGTATAAAACGAATGTTGATAAGATGTGTTACGAAATGTGTCTGCTTTCTCGTTTTCCATCCATTTTGATAAAAGTTTGTTTGTGCATAGGCTTGGTGAGGTTGTGTTGTCGTGTTCTCAGCTGTGGTGAACTAAGCTGTCTTATTAGGATAGCCCAGTTTTTCCCGGGTAGAGTGGGTGGATGCTTAACTCATTTAAACAGCATTAATCAATTTTTAAATCTGCAAAAAGTATCCGACATTTATATACATATATATATATATAGTAGGGTGTTTTTTTTTGAACTATAATATTTCTTCACTCCCGTCACGAAATTTCTTTGGAAATACCCTAAAAAAGTTCCCTGAAAATTTTTGCCCTTAATAGTAACATTAAGAACTTGACCAAGGCATGTGAAAATTTTCCATTGAAAATACACTACAATATTGATTTTTTATAGTTTTGACCTTACACGCATATTTCTCAGAATCCTTCACTCTACAAAAGTGCCCGGTGCAACAAAGTCGTAACTCACACCGGCGAGGTAGTAGCTCTAAACTCGTTTTTTCCCCGAATTTCGCATTTTTTTGTATATATCTCGTAAATGACAAGAGCTATAGAAAAATATACATTAAAAATTTATAGGAAATTTCATTTGCTATAAAAAGGTCCGAGGTCAAACCGCTATCTGGGTAATTTTCATAAATTTTTTTAATACATGTCTTCTATAAAAATTCTATAAAGCCTTACTTAAAAAGCCGAATATCTCGAGAAGTAGTAATGATTTTCGGTTTCCGGTTTCTGACCTCGGATCTTTTTTATAGCAAATGAAATTTCTTACAAATTTTTCATGTACATTTTTTCTATAGCGAGAACAAGGCTACAAAGCAAAACAGGGGGAACGATATTTCTTACGCTAAATTTATATTTGAGAGTCACAGCTTAATAAGATACTGAAATACTGAATATGAAATACTAAATTTTTATCTTCACCGACTCAAGATAACTATGAATCGGTGCTAGAAATCAAAAATCATAATATTGACAATTTCTGGACACGTCTCCAATCAGCGTATGACGCAGTAGTAGAAACTGACGACTCAGATCTACCAGAAAATTTCAAATCCTCGGCTTACGCCAAATATGAAAATTTCCTTGACCAATATGAATAGACGAAAGCCATGATCTCTGATCAATTAAAATTAACAAAGTCAAATGCACCTACTCCATATCCTCCGAGAATAGAGCTGCCACAAACACTGCCAGCCCAAGAGGCAAGTTCAAGCATTCACCTCAAAGTGCCAGCAAGCGACACAGAAATATTTCATGAGGTTATGAACAATGGCCGTCCTTCCGGGGACATGTTTACGGCCATGTACATAAACCATCCTAAATTATTACAAAGCGCAAAAATTGTATCACCTCCGATACAAAACAAAAGGTCAAGCAGGCATCATAGTAAAACAGTTCGCTCTTAATAACAATAATTTCAATTTGACTTGGGAAGCTTTAAACGAACAATACGAGAATAAATAAAAAAATCGTCGACAAACAAGTGACCATATTAATGAATTTACAAAAAATCCAGAAAGAAACAAGTGAAGATTTCATAAAGCTTCAATCCACTATTTCAAACCATTTGTTGGTTTCATCGACACAGAATATTCCCACAGAGAATTGGGACCCTATACTGGTAAACATATGCCCCGCGGCATTACCAGAAAAATCATTGCTTTTGTGGGAGCAATTGCTCTCATCATGAAGAAAGTGTAAAACGAGGCAACAAATGAAAGATTTCCTAACTACCCAATATGAAATTGTGGAAAGGGTAGATAAAAAATGGTCACAACTAAAAACGTTCGACACGACCTAAATCGAAGTTTCATTAGACCCCAAACTAATAACAACAACTTAAATCGTAGTTTTTTGCTTGTCCCATGCACACAAACTAAATAATTCCGAAAGCAAATTGTGACAAAAGGCATCATTCATTGTTGCACTTCAATAACTTTCCCAACACACCCCAACGTAGCGCTTTCTCAAAAAGAGCAACCGCAACTCCTGAAACACAAAATCTGCACAGCGAGATTCAAAGTAGGGTACTACTACCCACAGCAGTCGTCTCCATAGAACATCGAGGAGAACTTTTTAAGTTCAGGACCCTAAAAGACCAAGGATCACAACGATCTTTCATAGCGTCTAGGACACAAAATGAGGCTAAAACTACTCGCAACAAAGCAAGCAATACAGCAGTTTCTAAGTATGGAAAGAAAACTACTTAAAAAGGTGAACTCAAATCAGAATATAATGGTGTGTTAGAAGACCGATTCTTGGCCACAATCGCCAATGCGCAACGTAATTGCCCCAAAAAGTTGAAAAATCGATAGTTGTCACACATTATTGGATGATAATGACATCCTTGAACGATTTTCATCGTTCCCCCGAACCCTCAGAGTAGTCGCCTATATGTTCAAGTTCTTAGAGCGTCTTCAACTTAAGGTTAAAGGAGCAAGTTTCCCGAGTGCGATACATTGACGCATCAAGACTTACAAAAAGCAAAGTTTGCTCTTATCGCATCAACCCAAATGCACTGCTTTAGCCCCGACATGAGAAACTAAGAGAATCGAAGCCGATTGGACGAAAAGAGCTCACTTTAGAGACTCATTTCTAGACTCGAAAGTTCTGGTCAATGGTCGGCTTGTTAACTCAAGCCTAACATACAACTAACGACACAACATAATCATACCTGAGAGGTCTCCATTTGCCACATTATTCCTGAATTACATCCACATATTAATGCTACACGCCGAACATTCCTCATCGAAGCCCCAAATCAAAAAATGCATTTTCATGTGAAAGATCTGCACTAAGTAAAAAATGCGAACGCAGATGGCAGCACTTCCATCTGAACGCTGCAAAGGTCGCTCTGCCTTTCACCAACACAGGTGTCGACTTTGCTGGACCTTTTCAAATAAAGGCGTCCATGCTAAGGTCTCCCCACTCTCATGAAAGGCTATGTGGCTGCCTTTGTATATTTCACGACAACGGAGGCTTTTCTCGCGGCATTTGCTCGCTTCGTCGCTCGACGTGGCTACCCATCAAAAAATCATGAGCGATAATGGCAAAACATTTATTGGAGCTCAACGAGCCACAGAAAAACAGTTTGTGGATTTCTTTAAACAAGTGTCACCTGACATCGTACAAAAGTACGCCCCCCAAGGTATCAATTGGCAATTTATACCCCCAAGCGCCCTCATATGGGTGGTTTATGGGAATTGGCTGTGAGGAGCTTCAAATCTCATCTCAAGAAGCTAGCTGGACTAAAAACTTAATTATGAACAATTTACGACATTATTAACTAAAAATCGAAGCTTCCTTCTCAACTCACGGCTCTTCTCACAAGATCCCTCATGTTAACATGTGTGAAAGTGACCCCCAATTTTTGAATAACGTAATCAGACGAGTCGTGTATCTTTGAGTATGATCTCGAGACATAGAGGTAATCTTCCAAGCATTTTGAGACGACAAAAGGGACCGAAGCAGCATGCACGATTCCGGAGTATGCCTACCGTGACGCCTTCAATGCTTAGAAATCGCGCTGGCAGCGCTGCATCGACGCAGAATGAGCCTATTTTGTAAAGAATTGTAACGATTTTGGTTCAATAAATTTTTTTAAGTCAACTCAGTCCTATTACTTTTCGGACAAACCCTGTATAACTAATATCATTATTTTCGAACATCCCACAGACTTTCCTCCACATGGTTGGTAGTTTAAAGTGAGGTACCTTAATAAAAAACAGAGAGCATTTTTTTAGTATGTGGCATGATAATAATTAATAGATAAAATCGGGTGGATACTACCCCAACTCCCATATACCACGTATAATGGTTTCCGTTTTTCCAACTAATCTTATGCCGAATTTGTCGGTCAGTGTATGAGTTATATAAAGTATATGTATACATAAAATTTCTTCGATTCCGATCCTCTGGTTGACGTTTTAAGTCTTAAGGTATTTCCCTGGCTTTGATTCTTGCAAGTTGCAAGTATATAATATATTCGTTTGCATTCGAACTTAGCCCTTTCTTCTTGTATGTCGTAACTAGTCATATTTTCGGCATTAAACTAAAGTATATTCAATATAACTTTCTTTAATTTTGTTTAGATCTTAGATATTGACCGATATATAAAGTATAACACCGACTGGATGTTTGAACATCTAATAAATGTTTTTATGTATATAAGGGAATGTTTTGAACCAGTTTTTATAATGTTTTGGTATTAGAACATATAATTACCAGAAATAGCAATCAAATACCTTTTATAAAAAAAATTCACGAAAATCGCCTAATTTTTCATGCGTTACACTGGTATAGCCCCTTAAAGACATATTGCCCGATAGATGTGGTACAAATGCAATAGGAATTTAGAAAATGTTAATGTTAGGTATATGGGTAAATTTCTACTTATTTGGGCAAGCTATCAGTACAAAAGTATTCTCCCGAATTTCAATACGATCTCCCAGACTAACCGACATGTTCGGAAAAAAATTGGTCATATGCACAGGGTGGACTTTTTTGCCTGGGTTATTGAAATTATTGCCGATTTCGACAATATTTGGGCGTGAAGTGAAATAATGAGATGAAATTAAAAATTCTATTTTACAGTGTCGGTGGCTGTAGTTTCCCCATTTCCAGAGCCTGCGTAACCTAACATACCATAACCTTTTTACAATCGAAGTAGTTTCTGAAACGAGGGCAAGACGAAATATCTCCTGCCATCAAACAAACAGATGTCCCACTCGCGACTTGGCACTCACGTCACTTTTGACAGTTATAACTTTGAAGTCGTAGATAATTTCGTCTATCTTGGAACGAGCGTAAACACCACCAACAATGTCAGCCTAGAAATCCAACGCAGGATAACTGTTGCCAACAGGTGCTACTTCGGACTGAGTAGGCAATTGAGAAACAAAGTCGTCTCTCGACAAACAAAAACCGAACTCTATAAGTCACTCATAATTCCCGTCCTCCTATATGGTGCAGAGGCTTGGACGATGTCAACAACTGATGAGTCGACGTTGCGAGTTTTCGAGAGAAAAGTTCTGCGAAAGATTTATGGCCCTTTGCGCGTTAGCCACGGCGAATATCGCATTCGGTGGAACGATGAGCTGTACGAGATATACGACGACATTGACATAGTTCAGCGAATTAAAAGACAGCGGCTACGCTGGCTAGGTCATGTTGTCCGAATGGACGGAAACACACCAGCTCAGAGGAAGAGGAAGACCTCCACTCCGTTGGAAGGACCAGGTGGAGAAGGACCTGGCTACGCTTGGAATAGAAACGACTGGCGCGCTGTTGTTAACTCGGCTATAATCGCGTTAGCGGTGTCTACGCCAATTAAGAAGAAGAAGAAGTTTCTAAAATATATGATTTCAATTAAATGTGGGAGGTGTCAGGCCCATTGTCAAATTTTTACATCTGCATTTATGAAGCTCTTCTCTGTCACCTTATCGGACTTTTAATGATTTTCAATATATCCGTTATGTGGAGAGGTTATAATCTGATTTTACCCATTTTCACAGTTTACGTAAGGATGATACTTTGTAGCAACATATTGCACGAGCATTAAAGAATTGAAAGGATTAAAATCATATTTGAAATCTTATTAACTTATACTATAGGCTTGACCACTCCCATCACATAGTTTCATGTCCGAGATGTTTATATTAAAATGATATACATATGTATATGGAGATCTAATATAAACTCAATCAAATAAGTAAAATACATTAGGCTTAATATAAGGAAAAGTGAACCGAATAAACAAAATTCAATACATTTGGGTAATGGACTTCAACAACGGTTTAGACCATTTTCTATCATATTCAGAGCTCACATACATTATATTTAGGAAAGCGTATCCATTTCATGGAGGATGGAGTCATATGTAGAAGTTCACCCAAGTGAGGAAAGTTCTCTGATCGCCATTCACTTGGGAGTGGCCAGAAACGATTCTTTTACATATGACTCAAGCAGCTCACTACTTCCGGTGTTTGACCAAGTATCCTCTGGGTAGCTTAAGCACATCCGTTTGAAGGCGAGCTAAAGTGAGAAGGCGAAACATCCCCTCCGCAGGGTTGTGCGCAGGGTTTGGGACCCGCCACGTAACAAATTCCACCAATGAAAATTAGCAAAAAAACAGCGCAAGTTTGGTGTAGGATTCGTGGTGGGAGAGAGACTCCGTCGCCGAGTACTATCATTCACTCCGGTGAATGAACGTCTAGCCACAATCCGCATCAAAGCGAGGTTCTTCAATATATCGCTGATTTGCGCCCACGCCCCGACGGAAGAGAAGGACGATGTGACCAAAGATGCCTTTTATGAGTGCTTGGAGCGCACTTATGAGGGCTGCCCCGCCACGATGTCAAAATCGTGCTTGGCGACTTTAACGCCAGGGTGGGCAAAGAAGGTATCTTTGGCACTACGGTCGGTAAATTCAGCCTCCACGAGGAAACATCCCCAATTGGGTTGAGGCTGATCGACTTCGCTACCTGGCTGTCTCCGGATCGAAAAACTGCCAACCAGATCGATCATGTTGTGATAGACGGAAGACACGTTTCCAGTGTTTTAGATGTGCGTGCGCTCCGGAATTACCAAAACCATAACATTTATAATGGTGCAAGGAGTACCAACTATCGGAATGAATTTCCAATGGAAATAGCCCACATAAGATAAGAAGTAAATTTTCCCTTGAACTGTACCAGAACTTCCTTCCGTTAGTAGAATTAAAAATCAAAAATTAAAAGATTATATTTCTAATCGACTCAGGTTCTACTACTTCCTTATTGATAATAGGAAATTAATTAAGTATAAAAGAATACCATTAAATAATTGAATAAAAGTCCGGTGATTTAAAAGCGAAGCATTAATCAAATGGGAAATAATTTAATTTTGTCGCAGACATGTCAGGGAAATTAACTGACCTACATAATAAGGGATTCGATGCAATCATTGGACAAAACATATTAAAACCATTACAAGCAGTTATTGACATGAGAAACGATACCTTAACAATTAATAACGAAGCGATAAAATTTATGAATTCTTACCCATATATTTTTACCGAAATTTACCAACTGGAGAGTATTGAAAATAGGTATTTACAGATTGAACAATTTACAACAAAATTAAATCAGGAAGAGAAAGGCTTATTTTATAAAGAAGATGATGACAAGTACTCCAGCTATCCAACACGAGATAGTGACCACGATGGACACCCCAATATACGTATATTCAAAAATTTACAGATATCTACAGGTACATGAAGAAGAGAACGAATTCAGGAAATTTTAAGACAAGAAATCATAAGAAACGATAATTCTCCTTACAATAGCCCTTTATGGATGGTACCAAAAAAATCAGATAACTCTCAAACAAGGAAATGGCGGATTTTGATAGATTACAGAAAATTAAATGACATTACAATCGACAACAAATTCCCAATACCAAACATCGATAATATATTAAATAAATTAGGAAGAGCTGTATACTTCACGACACTCGATCTAACAAAAGGAATCCACCAAATCTTAGTAAAAGAAGAAGATAGAAAGAAAACCGCGTTTTCAATCCCTTTTGGTCATTACGAATACGTTAGAATGCCATTTGGTCTTAAAAATGCGCCATCAACCCTCCAAAGGCTGATGAATTGTCTCTTTAGAGGACACATAAACAAAATTTGCGGAGTATACAAAAATTTTCAATGCACGAAAGAAGCTTACAATTTGACAAATGCAATTTTTGTGCCAAAGAAACACAGTTTATTGTTTTAACACCTGAAGTTAAAGTGAAAGTTAAACCGAACTTTAAACAAAATACAAGATTTAAAATTACCAAAAATAACAAGGCAAATAAAGTATTTTCTAGGGGCTTTCTAAAGAAAAATGTTAAAAATAATATAAATGACTCCACATACAAAAATTAAAACAAATGATGACAGAAGCCCCAGTACTAAGTTATAAAGATTTCAAAAAGAAATTTACATTAACTACTGATGCAAGCAATTTCGTAATCGGGGCCATACTACAACAATATTGACATCCTGTATGTTATGCGAGCAGAACACTTAACGACCACGAACGTAGATATTCTACAACAGAAAAAGAGTTGTTAGCGATCGTTTGGGCCACAAACTACTTCCTGCCATATTTATATAGCGTCCAATTTTATTTGTTAACAGATCATCGACCATTAAAATGGCTATACACTAAGGCTCTCTGTAAAGATATAAATCCTAGACTACAAAGATGGATACTAAAATTAGGAGAATACAACATGAACGTAGATTATATAAAGGGAAAAGAAAACAAGGTCGCAGATATCCCCAGCAGAATCAACATCGATACAAATTCAATAAATTTTATGGAAACGGATAGCAATATATCTTTAGAAAATAATTTAGACGAAAACGATGCAAACACAATCCACTCTCAAAAGGAGCAATTGAACAATCATGTACCCATTTTTGACAGTCAATCGGTTTAAAACTCAGATAACACTGGGGAACAATGTGAAACAAAATTTTTGTTGCTTTCGATTTTACAGCTGTTTTAGAGTTATTTAGGCATGTTAAATTCAAATCCGAAGTCAGTTTTCTTCTATCACGTCAAGTTTTTTAGCTACAGCTTATAGTAATGAGACCACTCCCTGCAGTGTGCTGCTTAGATCATAAAACGGGGTACGCTCTTCTATAGACTGAAGTTTAATTTTTTTTATTTGGAATAAGTGAATATCGCTGTTGTAGTTGGGACATGTATGAACCTGTCGTTGGTGACCTACGGCGTCATTCTCTTCTTCCCATACTAGCAAGTTCAGTTTCGCGCGAGATTGTGTGGTGAGACGTAGTTTGTGTTCATACGTTACGTCCGGTTTTTTAAACAAGGATTTTTTTTACATTTATTTCTGAGAACAACTTCTCTTTCCTTTAGATCATGTCTGTCTCTGGCATTTCACGTCGAAGGTGTATAAACAGTGCTGATTCGTTTTGCTATATTTGTGGCAGTTTTACTATTCCAAGTCAAAGGAGAAACATTAGTCCATTTGTCAGGCAAGCCTATTTAGCGTATTTTAAAATGAAAATCGGTGATCAGAATAAAGCTTGAGCCCCTCACAAGGTGTGCAAGCAGTGTGTCGAGAGTTTACGAATGTGGACTAAGGGAACACGTGATAAAATGCCATTTGGTATACCAATGAGTTGGCGAGAGCCCAGAGATCATTCAAGTGACTGTTATTTCTGTATGGTGAAAACGTCAGGTTATAACAAAAAAACCTAGTTTACTATCGGCTATACGCCCAATGCCTCATTCAGCTGAAATCCCAATACCAAGTTTCGAAGAACTACCCCTTTCAGAAATACAAGAAAGCTTGTGTGATGATGATTCAAGTGATTCCAACGATGAAGACTTTGAAATTGAAGACGACTCTGCCGAAAGGGATTTGATCAGAATGAGTTGAATGATTTGGCACGAGATTTGGGACTATCCAAAAAAGCTTCAGAGCTGATGGCATCCAGACTGTATGAGAAGAACTTGCTGGAAAAAGGAGCTACGGTATCCTACTTTCGATCCAGAGAAAATGAATTTCTGCCATAATTTCGAAATGACTCAGGATTTATGTATTGCTGTAACGTACAAGGTTTGATGAATGTGTTGGGAAGCTCAAAGAGGAGCTTGAAGTGTGTACTATTGCACAATGGAAATGTCTTTGGTGCAGTTCCAATCGGCCATTCTGTTCGTTTACAATAAGCATAAGAGGACATAAAGAGAGTAATTGATTTTCTGCAATATGACATGCATAAGTGGATCGTCTGTGTTGACCTTAAAATGGTCTGCTTTCTTCTGGTCAGCAACGAGGATACATAAAGTATCCCTGTTTTTTGTGTATGTGGGACAGCAGAGCTCGTGAGAAGCATTGGGTGCAGTCGAATTGGCCGCCAAGATCTGAGCTAAAACTTAGTGATCCGAACATTCTACATCAACCACTTGTCGACAGGAAGAACATTGTATTCCCACCTCTACATATAAAGCTTGGGCTCATGAAACAGTTTGTTAAAACTTTGTCCTCTGAAGGGGAATGTTTCAAGTATTTAATTTTGGCATTTCCAGAACTGTCTTTTGAAAAGATAAAGGCTGGTGTATTTAATGGTCCACAGATTCGGCAACTCGTTAAAGATGAACATTTCATCGAAACAATGACAGAACTCCAAAAGAACGCTTGGTTGGCATTCAAAACCATTATCAAAGATTTTCTTGGAAATACTAGAGCAGAGAACTACATTGACATTTTCAACCAACTCTTGGAGAGTTTCAAAAGGCTAGGTTGCAATATGAGCATAAAATTGCATTTTCTACATAGTCATCTCGCCAATTTCCCCACAAACCTTGGTGCAGTCAGTGATGAGCAGGGAGAGCGTTTTCACCAAGACCTGCAAACCATGGAGGCTCGGTATCAGGGAAGATGGGATGAGCACATGATGGCTGACTATTTTTGGAGCATCAAGCGAGATTGTCCACAAACTGAACACTCCAGAAAGAGTTATAAGAGAAAATTTTTACCGTAATATTGATGTCCGGGTTTGAGAAAACCATGTTATCCCTTCTACAATGACAATTTCACTTTACAAAAAATGTGACTCAATAGCATTTGTTCAAATTAAATTACAATTTGTGAACAGTATATTCAATATAATTTTTCATCTTGACTTTGTTTCGTAAGGATATTTTATATGACTATTGGGACAAAGAGGGTATTCTGTAGCTTAAAAAGTTGATGTGCTAGTCAAAAAACGAGGTTATTTTTGGATTAAGAGGCCAAAAGTGACTCAAAAACAATATTAAATCGAAGTCAACAAAAATTGTGTTCCCCAGTGTAATTTTAACAGATAACAAACAATTGGAGGTATTAGACAATAATATTCCTGATATCCTCAGAAGATATATCACTTCAGGCAAAATTGGCATATATAGCGAAGTTAATGACCATGAATATAATAAATTACAACAAAAATTTATCGAGTTATTTGATGGATTTGAAAACATTAAATTTGTTAAATTTTTATACCACGCTAAAGATGTAAATAGCGAAGAAGAAGCCTACAGGCATATCCAAAGCTATCACAAGTTCGAAACAGGACACACAGGAATATCCGAGAAATACGAGGGAATTAAAAGACACAAACTTGAAAAAACTGATACACAAATTCGTAAACAACTGCGATACATGCCACGAAGTTAAATATGATAGACGACCTATGAGAGCTCAATTTAATTTAACAGAAACACCGAAAAATTGCAAAGAAATAATTCACATGGATTACTGCACTTACTCTACAGCGAATTTTCTATCTTTTATAGACAGGTTTTCTAAATTTGCCGCAGCATTTTTCCTTAGGAGAAAAAATAAAAGTATTAGGTATAGAAAATAAAAATTCAAGTATAACGAATAAAATGAGCAAGACTATAGGATGGTATAATAACAGTTACCACTCAGTTACAAAAGAAAAAACAATAAAAATCGTAGAAGTGCAACAAGAACACAATCTATGAGAGAATATTCACTAAAAAGTCTAATCGAATATATAAGCTTGATGAAAACAGATAACAATATGTGGAAGAAAGAAATATAGGTTACGTAAAGAATTATAAAAGTGTTAGGCATAAGGAACAACCGAAGTTTATACAAAAAAATCTAAACTATATACTTACATTTAAACAGCGTTAAACGAAAATACAAATTTGAACCATAAGGCTATTGAAACGAAAAATAAACAAATACTAGTACAGTGAATCAATAAAGTTTACATACACCTAGTTCAATTAAATTATTTAAACAACGTTTAATGGAAGTACAAATTTGCAGGGGCAATGGATCCCGAACTTTTAATCCTGACAACAATATGGATTGAATTTTACAGGACAATGTAGAACACATACAAGACAATATAGCAGCAAGTGGTTTAGACATTGTACACAGCAATATTAAAACCGACCAAGAAATAACAAAATAAAAAATAAAAAGAGGAAAAGAAAGAAAAGATTGTAATAGGAAGTAAGACCTAGCTTAAGTAAAATTTCTAAATAAACTGGCAGAAAAGTTTTGACGGTTAACCCAACAAGACTTGTTTTTCTCATCGTGGTTCACTAATTTATTTAATACAACTAAACCGAAGTTTAGTGAAAATTTAATTAATTCAACTAAACTGAAGTTTAGCGAAAATTCAATTGATTTATTGGTGTAAAACAAACTAACAGGACTAAACGGGACTAGCAATATACAAGTCCGAGTTAAGAAATACAAAGAGGACCTCAAGGAAAAGCCTCCTCGAAAATTGGAGGGCTGTCATGAGTCCTCTAGGTTCAGGCGAATTCTCGCAAAGAACCCTGTTTCTCCGGGCTATCTTAAGGAGGAAAATGGGAAGTGGACCCCAAGTAGTGACTATAAGCTTCAGATGTTCCTTGATACTCACTTCCCGAGCAATATTTCCTCTGAAGGTATACTTCTCGGAGTGCGATCAATTCGTTCAAACCTTTCAAGTCCCCGGGATGGGACGGCAACATACCAGCGCAGTTGCAGCAGTCATGCAGGTGGTTGCACCCATCTAAGTGTGCGAACAGCATTAGACTGGGTCCCAGTGGCCTGGAGCCGAGTAAGAGTTACGTTCATCCGGAAGGTTAAGAGTGATTGAAACGGAATCCAGCGCACGAGTTGTAGTTATTAAACCCGAGTTCAATACTAAATTTTTAAATTTTTGTTAAACTTAGGTTTAATTCGTTGACCAGTGATACGGAACTTTAGTTCAAATAGGGCAATAGCCCTATTAGATGACTAAAACGAAATTAACCGTCTTAAACGGCTTCATATATTAGATTTGCCATATAGAAAATAAGCTGTTTATAAGTATGTACATATGTATATCTTATATGCACTTCTGTATAGTTCTGTACTCGCTGGAGTACAGCAACTTAGGTTAAGTTTATGTAGTATTACACAATTTGCTTATTGTCCTCGGACAGATTGTAAATAAAGGAAATCTAAAAAAAAAAAAATAAAAATATTCTTATTAATACTAAACTTTGGTTTAGTGAATCGCTTAGAGAAAAATACGACTTGTCGGAGTAACTTATTGTGACGTTAATTGCTTTTTGTCTTTGGTTGTCGTTCTATTCGTTTGAACATGTAAAATTATGAAATGTTCAACGGAAATGTAATGTGACCTAATGTAATTGCCCTAGTTTGTTTTGAAAAATATATATACGTTGTTGCGACAATAAAAAAGGAAAATATTTTAAGTTGACCAGTTGACTTTAAGTAGGATAGATCGGTAACGTTGACGCCACAGTGTTGCGAAACCGGAATTTTTTGGAAATCATATTGCCTAAACTTTAATTTTAATTGTATCGATGAGAAATTTCTACAGATTGGTCAGAATGAAATCCCAAACAGAATGAGTGAAAAAAAATTTACACCGAAAAAAATTGTTGGGTCAAATTTTCAACAAAAGTAAAACAAAAAAAAATTGTTCCAAAAATTTACAAAGAAAAATGTATTTTAATTCTTCTTTTATTTCTGATAAATACCCTATGATTAGTTTTTTAAATAAAGTATAGGGTGGTCCGAACAAGAATTATAAACGTCAAATTTTCATGATTTTTCGATATTTGTTGATAAACTCTGAAATTTTATATAAAACCAAAATCTATAGTCAATAGCTTCAGTTTTAAGAGAGTTATGCTCATTTTTGTGGAGTGCTAAAATAAATGTAGAATAAAAAAAATAAGTGATTCCGAGAATTTCCGTTCTATTTCTATGGAATAAATACTGAGAGTGATATACTAATATCGCTATAACTCCCAGGAGGACAGGTATGGGCAGCTGATTTTTTCACAGTTCGTTGAAAACAAATTATGTAACATTTCTGTAGTGGTTTGGAACTGGGACTCTCTGGTACTTTTTAGATATTGATTACCTAACCCAAATTTAAAGGAAAAATGGACCTTTAGTCGAGTTTTCGCTCTAAAAAAGGTGCATAAGAAAATGTCTCAAACAACATTCCTTTGTTTTACCGAAGATACTTGTCCGAAGGCAGATTTTTTTTCCGAATCAAAATATCTGTCACCAAAATCAAATGAGATCATTTTGAATACAGCCCTGAAATCCCCTCTTTTCGTGAAAATTTTGTATATTTGACTTCTAAAATCAATTAAAAATCAACGGGCCAACATAAAAATAAGCATTATGTGTTTTTTGTTTACTTGGAATGTCTGTGACAAAATTGCATCATTAAAAACACTGAAAAAAATAATCGGAGAAAAGTTACTTTTCCACTAGCCGCAACACAGTGTGACGTCGGCAGGGGTATTTCAACGTCGTAACAAATTGGACGGCTGGAAGTGGTATCGTCATCAACCCAAGTAAAACCGAAATAGTTTTATTTAGTAGAAGATATAAGATCCCGGTGGTACCGCTGTCCCTAATTGGAGACATCCGGCAACCGGATGGATACAATGAAATATCTAGGGCTCATTCTGAATAGGAAGCGTTCATGGAAGCCGAATATCGAGAGCGTTCAACGGGAAGATCTCACTAGCATGCAAGATGCATTAGGGTCCACTTCAACCATGGCACTTAACGCCATCATGCATAAACTTGCAAAAGTGGCTATTAGACTCAGAAAATCTGGGTTCTTAAAACAACGCGTATCTGAACACTCGGATATACTCACATACTTTTACTTCATCCAGGATCACTTGGATCGGTAGAATAGGAGCAAGTCAGTTCTCGCGCATCCTATTGTGTTTTACTACTACCTGGGTTCGAAACTTGAGTTAGTTTACAAAAAATGGATTATAAAGCATTTAGTGATTAAAAATCATTGCTTTTTGGGGAAATATACTGTTGATTTTGGGCTTCGCACCAAAGAATGGAAAGAGGAGAAATGAGCACCGAGGACAATGACGCCCTAGAGAGGCGAAAGATCTGTGCCCAGTGGGTGCCTCGCAAGTTCATAATGTAACAAAAACAACGACTTGCTGATTGTGAGGAGTGTTTGGCAATAGAAACATGGCTCCATCATTTCACCCTGGAGTTCGATCGACAATTATTATCAGGGACTGCACATGATGAACCATGATATTTGGCAATTGTATAATTTTTGAGGAAGGATCAGTTTGAAATTATACGCATATATTTCATCGTTTCCATTTATATATTCCTTGTTAGAGAGCTCCGATAATACGCATCCGATCGCTGCTAAATTCAAAGTGTCATACGGAGAACCGCGCCCTCCGAGACGCTATTTATAGGTCGCTCCCGCCGATCCAGCCATTTTTAAATCTGTAATATCTTCGAAAAGATTATTTTAAACCATGTCCTCTAAAGGGACACATATGTATATCTATATTAAATCAACAATGATTAATGCTATATTGGTTAAAACCGCTTCAAAAACTAGCCATTATTTGTCGCAAAAAGTAAATGACAAAAAAAAAATTTTATTGTGACATATCCATAACAGATAGACTAGTATATGTCTATGTCCCGGAGTTTTCTGTAGACCTTTTCAATGTGTACAAACTTAGTATGTTATTTTGATAAATCTTATAGGATTCAGCCTGCGTTTACAATGTATGTGGAAAAAATGTAATTATTAACGACATCATATTAGAAACCTCAAAAATAACAATATTTCTCCACTATTTAATGGATGTTATTATACATACATATAAACCTTCCTCTTCGATCACTCTACTCGTATCTATTTAAAACAAGTAAGGAAGGGCTAAGTTCGGGTGTCACCGAACACTTTATACTCTCGCATGGTAAAGTGATAATCGAGATTTCATAATACGTCATTTACATATTTTTCAAATACCGTATTTTTGTAAAGTTTTATTCCGCTATCATCATTGGTTCCTAATGTTTATACTCGTATTATACAGAAAAGGCATCAGATGGAATTCAAAATAGCGTTATATTGGAAGAAGGCGTGGTTGTGAACCGATTTCACCCATATTTCGTACATGTCATCAGGGTGTTAAGAGAATATTATTAGATATGGTTTTTGGTCCATAAGTGGGCGGCGCCACGCCCATTTTAAATTTTTAAAAAAAGGCTGGGTGCAGCTTCCTTCTGCCACTTCTTCCGTAAAATTTAGTGTTTCTGACGTTTTTTGTTAGTCGGTTAACGCACTTTTAGTGATTTTCAACATAACCTTTGTATGGGAGGTGGGCGTGGTTATTATCCGATTTCTTCCATTTTTGAACTGTATATGGAAATTCCTGAAGAAAACGACTCTGTAGACTTTGGTTGACATAGCTATAGTAGTTTCCGAGATATGTACAAAAAACTTAGTAGGGGGCCGGGCCACGCCCACTTTTCCAAAACAATTGCGTCCAAATATGCCCCTCCCTAATGCGATCCTTTGTGCCAAATTTCACTTTAATATCTTTATTTATGGCCTAGTTATGACACTTTATAGGTTTTCGGTTTCCGCCATTTTGTGGGCGTGGCAGTGGGCCGATTTTGCCCATCTTCGAACCTAACCTTCTTATGGAGCCAAGGAATACGTGTACCAAGCTTCATCATGATATCTCAATTTTTACTCAAGTTACAGCTTGCACGGACGGACGGATAGACGGACGGACAGACGGACGGACAGACGGACGGACGGACAGACAGACATCCGGATTTCGACTCTACTCGTCACCCTGATCACTTTGGTATATATAACCCTATATCTGACTCTTTTAGTTTTAGGACTTACAAACAACCGTTATGTGAACAAAACTATAATACTCTCGTTAGCAACATTGTTGCGAGAGTATAAAAAACGCATCAAAACCCGTTGCGTAGTTTTAAGGATTTAAGCATACATAGGGATATAGGGACAGAGAAAGCGACTTTGTTTTATACTATGTAGTGATATGTATACTTATGGAAATGTATGTAATATATTCATTTATCATTATCATTAAAACAAACACATACCTCTTAAAATCTGAATTTCACAGACGACAGTGTCGAATTTTTCGAGGGCCACTTCCGTTTTGGCTGCAAATAAAAAAACTCTTGAATTGACTAAATAAATAACACACTCACCTTGTGAGGAATATAGTTACTCGGCGAGTTCGTAAACCTCTTCTCAAGGCGCTCGATAGTATCACCACACTTGGAGCTGAACTTATTAACTAAAAGTAATGATGTTTAATTCTTAACTTGCATCAGTTGTATTATACTATAATCGTTATAGTAAACTCAGAAACGGTGTAAAGAAGTCACGTAAGCAAACTGCCTTTCCACCAATTCGGAATTCGTTTACCTGCGATCACTCAAGTAGGCACCAATGTTGAATCCAATTAGGTTCGGCGTTCACTTACCGTAGGGTCAATATGGTAAGCTATGTAGTAAGCAGAGGCGTAATAATTTACCGCATCGCCAATCGCCACCTCCACTACTACAGGGTACTTAAAGCATTTTACAAGTTTTCGATTCAGGGCGATTTGGAGGCGTGGCAGTGGTCCGATTACGTCAATCAACGAACTCGTCCTCAGTTGTTTTTGCCTATATACATATGTATATATCTATTTATGTAGTATAAAAGAAAGTTGTTCTTA
This sequence comes from Bactrocera tryoni, assembly GCF_016617805.1. NCBI lineage: Eukaryota > Metazoa > Arthropoda > Insecta > Diptera > Tephritidae > Bactrocera > Bactrocera tryoni. The sequence continues at coordinate 16,259,522 of NW_024396366.1, read as the reverse complement.
GTTACACCATTTATAACTGAAGAACGGCTAAACCGATTTGGCTGAAAATAAGTGGGGAAGTAGCTTAGAACCAGGGTAAGGACGCAGGATACCATTTATCTCTTTATGTCTAAATATAATAAAACAAATAGATTATAACTGGCTCAGTAATCAGTCTTTGAGTATGTTATAACCACGTGCATCCCAAAAGACTGATGTCATAACCTTTCCAGCCGACTTTTTCGTCTTTCCACGCCTGAGGACCGATTCATCGTGTACAGTTCACTAGAATGACTGTCGATTAGACTTCAGTGGGAAATGATGGAGCTATGTTTCCATTGTCACACACCGGCTCAAAAATTCGGTTTTATTACGATTAAAGAGCACACAAACACTTATTATGAACTTACAAGAGACGCACTTTGCACAGATCGTTCGCCTCTTTAAGCTTAGCATATATCTTTTCATCGGTGGATTTCCCTGAGCCCAAATTTAAAAGCAATGCTTTATTAACACACGAAATGCTTTATGATCCATTTTTTTGTAAACTAACACAAGTTGCTTCACAAAAATGCTATATCTCATTAACTAATAGTTATAACACAACATATAGATGGTAGTAGTATTATTATCAGCCGCAGTGAAGCGTGGACGGGTCCTCTAGTATATATATAAATATTTCTTTCCTTTCTAGACAACGTAGCCTAGCCAGCGTAGCTGCTGTCTTTTAATTCGCTGAACTATGTAAATGTCGTCGTATATCTCATACAGCTCATCATTCCATCGAATGCGATATAAACCTTGCTCTCGAACACTCGCAACGTCGTCATATAGCAGGACGAGAATAATGAGTGACTTATAGAGTTTGGTTTTTGTTCCTCAAGAGAGGACTTTACTCCACAATTGCCTACTCAATCCGAAGAAGCACCTGCTGACAAGATTTATCCTGAGTTGTATTTCCAGCCTGACATTTTTGGTTGTGTTTATACTGGTTCCAAGACAGATGAAATTATATTCGACTTTAAAGTTATGACTGTCACAGGAGTGCCATCGTTCACTGCAAGACCCATTTTCTTTGCTTTCTTGTCCAGTCTGGAGAAATCAGAACTAACGGCGCGGGTGTTCCGGTCGACGATATCAATATCATCGACATACGCCAGCAGCTGTACACTCTTATAACAGATTGTACCTGCTCGATTAAGTTCTGCAGCTCGAATTATTTTCTCCAGAAGCAGATTGAAGAAGTCGCACGATAGGGAATCGCCTTGTCTGAAACATCGTTTGGTATCGAACGGCTCGGAGAGGTCCTTCTCGATCCTGACAAAGCTTTTGGTGTTGCCAACGTCAGTTTACACAGCCGTATTAGTTTTGCGGGGATATCAAATTCAGACATCGCGGCATAAAGGCAGCTCCTTTTTCTGCTGAAAGCAGCTTTAAAATCGACGAAGAGGTGTTGTTCGTCGATTCTTCTTTTACGGGTCTTTTCCAAAATTTGGCGAGTGCTGAATATCTGGTTACTTCATGATTTGCCAGGTCTAAAGCCGCACTGATAAGGTCCAATCAGTTTGTTGACGGTGGGCTTTAATCTTTCACACAATACGCTCGATAGAACCTTATACGCCATGTTCAGGAGCCTTATCGCCCGGTAGTTGGCGTAGATTGTGTGGTTACTCTTTTTGTGGATTGGGCGGAGCACACTTAAAGTGCAATCGTTGGGCATGCTTTCGGCTGACCATATTTTACAAAAAAGCTGATGCATGCTCCTTATCAGTTATTCGTCGCCGTGTTTGAATAGCTGGGCCGGTAATCCATCAGCCCCCAGCGCTTTGCTTTTCTTCAGGCGGGTACTTACTATTCGAACTTCTTCATGGTCGGGCAAGGGAAAGTCTGTTCCATCGTCATCAATTAGGGAATCGGGTTCGCACTCTCCTGGTGTTCTCTTCATAATTTTAGTATGCTTTGGGCATCGATCACTAATTCACCTTTGGCGGTTCTACAAGAGTATACTCCGGTCTTGAAACCTTCTGTTAACCGCCGCATCTTTTCGTAGAATTTTCAAGCATTACCCCTGTCGGCCAGCTTTACAAGCTCTTCATACTAACGCATTTCGGGTTTTTTCTTTTTCTGTCAGCAAACGCGTCTAGCTTCTCTTTTCATCTTTCGGTATCCATCGCATCCCGCACGTGCTATGGTCGATCGTAACGTTGCGAGGTAGGCAGTCTGTTTTCTCTCCGCTGCAACATGGCGCTACTCATCGTACCAACTGTTCTTTTGACTTTATCCGAAAACCAATGGTTGCGGTTGCTGTTGTACGTAAGGAGTTTGAAATGCCATCCCACAGTTCCCTTATACCGAGTTGTCGACGAGTGCTCTCAGAGAGCAGGAGTGCAAATCGAGTTTAAAAGCGTTCTGCTATCTGTTGTGATAGCAGCTTCTCATCGTCGAACGTTCCTTGTGTTTGCTGACCTGCGTTTTTTGCTGCACAAAGGCAGGAGCGAATCTTGACTGCAAAAAGATAATGGTCCGAGTCGATGTTAGGACCTTGGAGCCCACGCACATCCAAAACACTGGAGACGTGTCTTCTATTTATAACAACAGGAGCGATCTGGTTGGAGGTTTTTCGATCCAGAGACAGCCAAGTAGCTTGGTGTATTTTCTTATGCTGGAATCTAGTACTACAGATGACCATATTTCGAGACCCAGCGAAGTCGATCAGCCTCAACCAATTTGGAGAGGTTTCATCGTGGAGGTAGCATTCACCGACCCTAGTGCCAAAGATACTTTCTTTGCGCTTCCTGGCGTTTAAGTCGCCAAGCACGAGTTTGATATCGTGGTGGGACAGCTCTCTTAGGTGCGCTCCAAGCGCTCATAGAAGGCAACTTTGGGCACATCATCCTCTGTTCCGTCGGTGAATGGGCGCAAATCAGCAATATGTTGAAGAGCTTCGCTTTGAAGGGAATTATGGCTAGACATTCATCCACCAGGGTGAATGACAGTACTCGGCGACGGAGTCTCTCTCCCACCGCGAATCCTACTCCAAATTTTCGCTCCTTCATATAGCCACTGGAATAAATGCCACAAGGACCTACTCGTCTCAGTCATTGTCCCGTTCATCACATTTCTTGGACGGCGGTGATGTCAGCCTTCACTGTAACGAAGACACCAACCAACTAGGCAGCGGCACCTTCCCAATTAAGGGATCGGACATTCCAGGAGCATGTTCTCAAATCGTGGTGCTTAATTCTTTTGACATGGTCGTCACCAAAAAAGGGGTTTCTCATCCGAGACTTGTTGTTCTTTTTCAATGGGTGCGTTTTTTACTTGGCGGGTGCCAAACCCAGCGCACAACCGTGCGGAGGGTATGTTTCGCGTTCTAATGGATGTTCTCAGGCTACCCAGAGGATACTTGGTCAAAGACCGGAAGTCGTGAGCTACTTGAACCATACGTAAAAGAATCGTTTCTGGCCGCTCCCAAGTGAATGGCAATCCGAGAACTTTCCTCACTTGCGTGAACTTCTGTACATGACTCCATCCTGATCCATCCGAAAAAAGGAAACAGCTAAACAAAGACATAACTACTCCAGTGCGCTACTTCAGCAAATGATATCATTACTAAGAGAATCGAAGTTGATTGATAAAAGAAGCAAGTTGGAAACTTCAAATTTAATGATGAAGATTATTAATTCGCATTGAGTTGTTCTCAATTAATGGCCGCTAACAGCAATTTACAAACTTCAGACCTCACAGTCCTAGTGACACCTTCATAAAAGGTGCAGCTGTAAAACTTCGGAAAAGGTTTGGAGATTTTATCCTAATCCGTGAAGATTATCTTGCTTCAACACAATTGTGATTTGGTAGCATAGAGAAGCTCCGACGGTCATGCACGCATAGTAGAACTCAGTTCTTAGAACTTACCCACTCGTTAAACTATGGTTTCTAGCAACCAGTAATGGCAGGTAATAGCGAAAATGTAAAGTAATACCGACACACAAAACATTAAATATCCGTCGAATAACCGAAATTAACCGCAAATATGAAAAATCGCTAATTTATTAATAGAATAATGTGTAGACTTATACGACTTCCACAAACAATATAAAGTGGTCACATATAGCAAAATTTTCATCTCCATACAATTGGGTAACAACAAAACTTGCCAGAAATATCTCCAACCTCAACGACAACAAAGCGACCAGCTATCAGTGTGCCTCGTTCTGCGGTTATTCCAACAGCAGCGCGTCGAACAACCACGGCACCACACCGCTACCACTAGTGGAGCCACATCGCAGGCCACCCTATGCGGCCGCCTATACCGGATGCATAACTTCGGGCTCTTCAAGGCACGTCGCCTACACAATGCCAGCATGTTTCTCTGGGGCATAGCCATTGTCTCAATTGTCTGAAACCAAATTTGTGGCAGGCAGTATCACACGCTGCTTCACCAAACATCGATATGCGAGATGCGTTATTACTACAATTGCTGTAGCGACTACCAACTTCCACCGCCATAGATAAGTGTCAAGCCAAGAAAAATCCGGGATGCGTCGAACTGAGATTGAGTGGCTTACGGAGCAGCTGTCTTCAGATCAGAAGCGGCTGAACTGAAATAAATCGCACAT